>NC_081410.1:482722941-482777941 GCF_030272615.1 Cryptomeria japonica | reverse complement strand
TAATTGCTTGAAAGTTTTTATGTGCTTATCAATAAATATATGTTGACCTAGGATGGGTTTGATTTTAAATTTACCATCGGCTCTTGCATGATAGTATTCCATATCCTTTCCAACAAACATGCCTACGCGAATCTGACTGACAAGGATTTCAATGAGACCCTATTTTTTTGTAGAAATTTTGGATTAACTATCTGCATGCCTGGTTTGTGTTCTCTATTTGCTTGCATGTCTACCAAGGTTCTCGCAATGACGGTATCGATCATGCCTTGAGGGGGTATTCAAAACTTGTTTCAAGTTTCCACTTTGGTAGATCAGGTGGACACTGGTAAAGGGTTTGGAATTGCGCAACACATGAGCATTTCCTTGAATGATTGCATGTCATGGCGCCAAATTTCTTTATGTGCATATTCTACAACGGTTTGCTTGAATTTTTCTAAGGCCTTTTCAACAAAACTATTTTGTGTGTATCCTACAATCATGGCATTCTGTGAGTTCACATCGCTTGCAGGCATTTTATTAATAGCTTGCATCGCATTGTATATCTTTCCACGTTTTGTATTCAGGTCTACCCTGGATGGCTTTAGCCACAAGCATATCTAATGCCCCATCTATCACAGTTGGTATGGAAGCGGGTGAAGGATTATGGAGATTGGAACCTCATGAGTTTGCTTGAAAGGCTTTTTTTAAAGCCTCTTATCCAATACCATCTTGTGTATTTTCTGCAAGCTCCCATTCGTTGTTTTAGATGACATCTTCCTGTGGTATTCTTCTTTAACTAAATTCTTTTTTCTTGTCGATTGATTGTGGCCATATTGCAAAGCGTGGTCCTGCTTGTGTGTGTGTGTGGAGGGGGGGGGAAGTGCCTCCACAATGGTAGAGAGAGCTTCACATTGTATGGAGAGTGACCCACACAGCGTGGGCACTCTACCCACCTATGTGGGCACTCCACTCACACCATGTTGGAGTCTCCACACCTACGTGGGGGAAGTAGAGGCCCCCACACCAAAGGTCTTAGGCCCTGTGCAGACCCCAATTCGTTCTGGTTAACCTCTCACCAACCAGTTTGCAACGCCTCGAAGATGAAGATTATGTCTAGGCTTATATGTTTGTATTGAATGGTTGTATTCAATGCTAGGGTTCCTATCCAGGGTTTAATAAATTATACTGTTTAGATTCCAACTATTGATTCTAGGAATTCTCTTGTATAACGAGTTCATTATACTTTGATGTTTGAAGCTTGAATTTGATTTTTGAGTTTTCTTCTTAGTATTTATATTAGTTTTAATGTTTGAGTTGTTTGGGTTGGTGTTAGGATTAATAGAATCATTTCTCTCTTCTAATCGTTAAGGAATTGTATTTTTCTAGGTTTGAGATTGACATTCTATTTATACTTATCATGTAATGTATTTTACCTTATTTTGAGTGAAAATATATGAAATATCATTCATCTATTTAATATATATATATATATATATATATTGTATTTGGTTACCTTATTCGAGTGAAAATTGGATAAATACAATTTATTCATTTATAAAAATATAAAATGTTTGGAATATTTTATTCTAGTGAGAATTTAAGGAATCCAACCTATGTGTGTTCCAATAATCCATATTTGGATAATAGTTGGTTCTTATTAAGTAGTTTATTGTATGTATGGGTAATATTATTATTTTTCATTTAAATGAGTATTGATGATTTAGAATTGGGCAATTAGTATTGAAAACCAATGTGAATGTTAATTGAACAATCTTTTTATTTAAGTTACTTAAACTAGGTTTTTAGCCAACAATGTAAATACAAATGTTATTTAATTGTCTTCATTAGTTAAAGCTAAATCTTGATCAATGATGATAATGGGATTTTGTTTTTTATTTATATATAAGTCGCTTGTAAGGTTGTTTGATTAACTTGTCTCAAACGGAATTAATAATACCTAGTTCGTAAAGTAATTAATAATATTAATGGAATAGAAGTTAATAGAATAGGATCACATGAAACATTACAATCTTTGATAATACTTATGGAGGGGGAAAGTGATCCTAGTTCATTAAGATTACCATAGGTCCCTATTCAATTGTCTTTGTCTTTTGAATTTATGTTGTTAATATGCGCCATTTGAAATAAGTTGATTTTATTTTATTCAGTAATGATTATCATTGCTATTAGTTTGCCTTGCTAAATTATTTCTATTAGCGAAGTTGATCTTTATTGCTAGAAATGTGTGTATCTTTTTAAGTGGTTCACACTTTTCAAGTGTGTATCTTCAGATGGTTCTACTTTGCTATCAAACATGTGTTAATAATGATGTCCTTTATTGGAGATAGTAGTCACTCATAATTGCATGGACTAGTACTCCCTCCTGAGTTGTTAAGATTGGTGTCAAGTTCCTCAATGAGATTTAGGACTTCGTCCCTATTTCACCTAAGTGGGTGGCAGCCAACGAGAGAACTGTCTAGGGTATGAGGCCCTAGAAAGGGTTGCATACCCACTTTTATAAAATTTATATGTTTTTTTTAAATGTCGAACTACGAAGTATCTGTGCATTCACATAGGTAAGGCCATCTTCGATGAGCCCCCAAGACTTTAGGTCTATCCCTTAGGTTTGGATTTTTTGAGGTTGTCTAGCCTTGCCACTCTATCTTAAGGTTTGTGTTTACCCTTGTGAGTTTTGTAGTAAATTTCTATATGATTGATCTAGTTAAAGTAATGATATGATTTGTCTTGATCATTATGTGTCGAACCTTTAATAGATTTTATATTGCACGTCTAGTTGTGTAAATAGGCATGCAGGTACATGAATTAAGGTGCAATGTTTATTATACAAAAAGTGAACTCGGGTATAAAATGTCAGTTTTGTTAACTGAGTATTGTTATACGATACTAATGTAGCTAGTTAAAACATAACCAATATAATAAATAAAATTATAAAAAATTGACACAAGTCTGGATCAAATTATCTTCATTATTCTTCTTCTACAAACCCCAACCATTTTGCGATTACAATGAAAAAGGGCCTATTTTAATAGCAAACCAAAATTTTCCTTTTTTTGTAGATTTTTACAAAATCTAAAATTTGCCTTTTATGGAAATTTTCAAACCTATCCCAAAAATCATGAAATCTTTTAGAAATCTAAAAAACATTCCTACGACACAAATTTCCAACTTTATAACCCCATAAATATTACGAGTTCAAAATTAACTAAAAAACCAACTTTCTAAAAACCCGAAAAAACAATAAAAGCCAATTTTGAGGCCTTAGATGAAGGAATCAGGCCCCAAAATTTTAATTTTTTTGAGACCCTACCAAACTAGGTTTTGTTGGAAATCCAAAGAACTCCTCAAGATACACCTCCACGTCAAATTTCAGCCCAATCAGACAACTGAGTCAAAAGTTATGACCCCACGAAGTCCTTGCATCAGATATTGTTCCAGTTAGATTCATTGATATCCTAAATGTTAGTTGAGTGTTATAATGTGTATGATCATGAGCTTCTTGGCATTAATTGTAGTAATATGAGAATCATTTTCCTTTGTGATGAGAATTATGTTGTAGAATACTTCTATTGAGATAAGAAAAGAATATGTATAGAATCATTATTTGGTATTATTATGGATGTTCATTGGTCAAGACTAAATGAATAGGAACACTTAGATTTGGCACATTAAAATGAACTTATGGTTTACAAGTAATTGGGGATTATACTTGCATGTGCGTGATAATAAAGTTAAGGAATGCTTCATGTTTTAAACAAAATGGATTATAGTTTTACTATAAGTAAGTGATATAGTTGAGTTATTTGGTGTTGTTATATTCTTAATGTTAAGTAATGGCATTGAGATACCCTGGGGGTTAAGTTGATCTTTGAGATGTTAATTAATTCTGCTTGCGTACTTATGTTTTTATGTTTGTGTTGAATTTAATTATGTGCATGACTAGATGATGTATGTGTCTCTTGGGGATCATGTTAGACAATGCTTGTGTTTAATTGGGATACATGTGTTACATTTGTTTAGTTTTTTTTTTTTTTAAATCTTCATATGCATACTAGATGGTCATATTTCTCCAGGGTATTTTGGTGGGTATTACACTCTGTATAAGAGCACAAGTTGTAACATCGGGATCTTTCGTTAAGTATTTTACCCTTAGTCTTGTATGGTGTGCTATCGTAGTAAGTCATTAATTGTGTTTCTTGTCGTCCTTGATGAATTTTAGTGAAAGAATATTTTACTTAATATTCTCTTTCTTTTCCCTAAATTAAAGTGTCTAACTTTGTGTGTATTAATTCATTGTGTATATTTCTTTAACATTAGTAATTGATGATTCAATTTGAACTACATAAAGGTTTCTAGCATATACTTGGATGCAAAAGATAATATTGGTATGATGAAATAACATGTTTATAGATTAGAATGAAATTGTAAGAACTTCTTTATTGAAAATGCCATTTACATAATTAGGCTTACTATGTTAGGATGATGTATTGTTTTTCTTATGACTAGCTAGAAGAAGTGTGGGTGTGCATGCTAATTTATATGTACCGGTTTTGGGTTAAGCTTTACACCTAGGTGAAGAAATTAGATGATATATATGTTGTATGGATATTACCTTTCATTACCTCCTTCCCCTACCTTTATGATGTATGTTGTACCAATTAACAATAATTGCTTATTTTGTGAATGGGATCTTGTATGTATAAAATCTTGTTTGTATAGAACTCATTTTGTTGTATGGTCTTAATTTTTCAAGTTATGTTTATTAAATCTTGGAAATATCATGAAATATTATATTTGTGTTCCTTAGCAAAATGTAACTATATAACATGTGGTAGTGCTTCCATTATTCGATAAAGATTGTGTACTGAGAGAATTTAGTTATCTTGGTATGGCCTTACTTGATTTAGTATGTAAACATTATTCATTAGAATGATAGCTCTCTCCATTTTCCTCTTCTCTCTGTCTAGATGTTTTTAATGAATATGCTACTTCGGAATATAAGTAGACTAGTATATGTAATGAGAATTGTTTGATTGGAATTAATCTTGTGTTGGAAAACAAGATTCTTGTATTGTATTCATGATCCTTTTGATACAAATTATTGGATGGAATGTTTTTTTTTCTTGATGATATTTTAATAGGGTGTATGTGAAACTTAAATCATTATTGACTTGGGTAATGATTGGGTTAAACCATGAAAGTACCTTTATGCTTGTGATGAAATATGAATGTTGTGGTTGATAAGTAAATTTGAAAGGCGATGGTGTTACCATTTCTTCGTGAATGAAATTTGGAAAGAATGTGCTCATCTAAGAGATCTAGTACAAAGAATAAATATATGACATGTTATTATTTGATGGAAATTCTTTGGATGTTGCTGAAATCTTTATGAGAATGGTTGATTGGTGATATGTACTTTAAAGGGAATTTCAATGAAATTGGGGTACCCGTATCTGGGAATAATTTCTATATAGTTAGAAATGTGGGAAAAGTAATATTTCTCTAAGTAGATGATAGTGTTATCAAAAATTACTCTCCGTAAAGGTGAATAAACCAATACCAGTGCTTATGTTGTGTGTTGTGAGAAACCAGTGCTTGCTTTGTGTTCCATGGGATGGTGAAGTAATCAACCATGGAGGATATGTTGCTTATGGGTATGGGAATACCATACTATCTATGTGTTGTTTGTGTGTTTGTTACCCTACTGAGTGCCAACCCACGGGTTAATAAGTCGGTATGTGAAGGGATAGTAGTAGAAGTCACCGTTCCTCGAATGGTATGGATCGACGTACGAATAATGACAGTGCGAAGTGGCCTTAGATTCTCTAATTCAAGAAAAAATATATATATATATATATAAACTATATCAAAAAGGTGTACTCAATTCTCCTCTTTATTATTAACCAACTTTTATGGTTCATAAGTGCCAGCCTAATCCCCACAGTTCTTGAGCATATTGTTGGCAATTATTGAGCATATTGATGGCAGTTCTTGAGCATAGTGATGGTATGTCTTGGAGGATGATTTACCTTGTCTTCATGAAAGGTATGTTGTTTCCACATGAGTTGTCAGTTGGGGGTCGGGGTCGAGAGTGAGAAGGACTGCCACGATAAACCACTAGGACTATGTGTTGCCACTTGGAGGTCGCGGTCTAGGGTGAAAGGGACTGCCAGGATAACCCAAGTGGGACCATGTGTTTCATGTATATGTATAGTTTGAGGTTCAGTTTGTGGAAGGAGATTTATTACCCATGCTGAGAAGGATTTTGTACCTACATGTGTTCCGACATGATGTAATAGGTATGATGCCACACCCACCGATGTTTTGACATAGTGGTAGGTGATGATGTCATGTTGTTGATGGTAGTGAGCCTATCTCGAGAGCACGATGCCACGTACATGGATACATGAAGGCACATATGTATGTTATGTATTTATACATGATGCGGAGCAATAGGGAGACGATTGCACATGTAGAGGGGAACCCATGGTTTCTCAACTATTATTGCGTCAGTAGGCATATGGGTGGTCCCTAGCCATGTATACCTCTGGCTTATGATGAGTATTCTGAGAGGTATGTTGCTATATGGGGTGTGACCTGTGCATGCCATTTTTCGTGGGGTACACTGCCATGCGGGATATGTCCATTGTGTGATTTCTCTACTTGGAGTATTGTCATGTTGTGTTGAGACACGATGCGGTATGTAGAGGACATCACCATGCAGCCTACCAGTCTTGTTTAGGGTAGGGCCATGTTGTGTGACGACGCGATGAGGGGTGATGTCGAGGTGCACACTGCCATGCCGTGTGGGTAGTGTGACTATGTCACACCAAATGATGAGCTATTGCGATAGCTGGACATTGTTCCCTCCTTCCTCGTGAGGTGATTATTCGTAGTCACATAGTGTTGTGATGTGCAAATTTGATGAATTTTTCGTTTTCTTCTTATGAGGCTAGCAAATTTTGTTTATTCTTGACTATGAAGGTTTAGCCATGATCACATGATCTTTTACATATTTGGCTCGGTGTTGCAATTCCATGGATATTTCTTGTCTTACTGTTGAAATTGATGATTCATTTTTCTTTATTCATTCGTATCTTGGTGGCTAAACTAGTTTATCTTTTTTTTTTTGAATATTGGTCTCGTGTCGTAATGTGATTCCTCTCTAAGGACATATGAGGTGGTCTTGGTTGAGTGTATACAAGGAAGCAGACATCGGGAACCTTTGAGGATGGGGGTATGTGAGGCTGTGAAGTAGTTGGGATCCACTATCTACCTATGTGTGGTGACTATCTCTTGGAGGCTAACCACCTTACATAAACAAGGGGTGGTCACGAGGGTCTTATATGAAAATTCACACCGTTATATGTGTTTCCTAGCACCATCAAGCCCTTGAGTGAGATTTTTGAGGCATGGAGGCACTAGATAAATGTAATGCCCTGCCAGGAAACCCCGAAGGGATAAAGCTAAAACATACAAATGGAGTGCAATAAAAATTTTTTAAAGATAAACACAACATTAAGATACAATGAGATATCGAAATTCAGATTACATAGTGGAAGACATCAACTAACACCTACAGAATTTCCCAATGAGATTACTTAAATACACATTTAACTTAACTCACCCTAATAAATCCAATAAGCTGATTATCTTATAACGAGATAAATCTTAAACAAGGATAATTTCTTTCAGATAGATGAAAATATAGTTCACAACATTAGGTTCATCCATTAAGATTTATCTATACCCTTCATTCAAACTTCCATTAGAATTTAAGTCATGCATCTAATTTAACAACACACTTGAATTTTATAATAAACTAATGAGATCTTTCCATGCATACTTAATTTCATCATAAACTAATGAGTTATTTCCATGCATACTAATTTCCTTAACAATAACTAAATATTTTCCATTATCCTAAGCTACATTCTTTCGTGTTCCAATTTACTGCATCAAAGAGAGGACTGCATACATGCATTTAAAATTAATTTCATCTTATCCACTTATACATTCTATCAAAATGTCATTCATGCATGCTAACACTAAACATGAAACAAAAGAATAAAAGCATCACATAACACCAAGATGATCTCGGAGTTCACCCCTAAAGGGCTACATCTTCGGGTCTGCTCAACTGTAAGACCCCTCTAATAATTAATAAAGTTAAGAATACATAAGGTTCTCATTATTTACAATCCTGCCATCAAGGTGAAACATAACCAATATACAAACGACCACATCGGTCAATAAATACATAAACGATCCCTGAAAAGGAAAGGATCCAGCTGAACATAATCAAAGCTAATGCAAAGGTCCACTAGAGCATCCACAAAACTGAGTCATCGTAACCCAAGGTCTAGCATAAAATCAGGTTCTCACAAGGGCATAAGAAATAGGATGACTCCACAAAAGGTGCTCCTATCAAGACCATACAACCACACACTAGCAAATGTAGGGACAAGTGTCATCACACAACCTGGTATGGTTACCATGACAGGTCTTCATAGGTTCCAGCCCCATACACTAGTTTACCTTGGCAACCTAATCCGAACCTTCGGCCCATCCAAGCCTCATGTGGACCCACACATCCTCTCGTGAAGACAAGGATGATGGTTTGCCATTTCAGGCCTTCTCACAGCATGTCAAGTCTGTATTAGCACTCGTCCCATGTGTGAGGCACAATTATCTTACTTAGAGATTAACATTCTAATCTACTATTAGGTTATCACTTATTAGACTCACTTTCGATGGGTTACCCAGCAGCCACTTTGGGCGCGACCCCCAATCGAAAGCCACTTTCCCATACAACACTAGACTATACTCAAGCGACCTCAGAAACCAAGGAACACACATGGTCAAGCAAACGGAGTTCAAAAAGGAGGGAACATCCATCTTGTCAAACAAGACTCAAAAGAGGTACACTTACTGACGGTACTCTAACCAGAGACCTGACCAACTATAATCAACCACGAATCATCATTCGACACCCACATAGAGGATATGACCAATACTACACCACAACAAAATAACAGTCAACTCGAGACAGAGGATAGAAACAGGTACCCAAATCAACCATACAACGGGGTCCAATCAAATAAAGCAAGGCTTGCCATTACTTAAGAAAAAACGAATAGAGAAATTAAACTCGCATAGGCAATAACCAACAGATACAATCATTTTCGAATTGATTTAAACATTAAATGTCGATCAAGTTTTCTAAATGACCTAAGTTAGATTGCGGTTATCTACTTCATCTAAGTACAAGTTGTTCTTGGTTTTCTAACTCTCTAAGGTTCAATTGCATCGAACATACATAAATGCATCATTATGAGTTCTTAAACCCAATTCACATAAATAAAATTAAATAAAATTTAACCAACTAAATATGATATTTATTCTTCAAATAAAACATCATTCCCATACTGGCTCAAAACAATCTCTCCAATTTCGTCTTTTCCAAGCCCAATTACACTATACGGATCAAGGAAACATAAATATATAAGGAATCCAAGTAAAGATAGTCCATTCCTAACTTAACAATTATTTCCTTATGCATATAGAAAAATGCCAGAATTAACTATCAATTAATATACGCATTTATTAATCCATGATTAATAAAATATAACAAATTAATAATTAATAACACTATTAACAAATCAAGTAATTAATTAGAAAAATATGCATTAACAATAAAATAGGATTTGAATATTAATTAATGTATATTTAACATTATACAATTAATTAATAACAAATTAACCATTAATTATTAATTAATGCCAAATTTAATCATAATCAAAAACTTTATTAAAAACTAAACATTTATTTAAAATATGAATATATATATATATATATATATTTGCATTAAAAAATATATATTAAAAAAAAATTTGCAATTTCAAAAAAAAGAAAAGAATGGGGGAGGGGTTATCCATGTGGACCCCACGTGGGCCCCCCTTGGTAGCTCACGCTACCTACGGTAGCGCTGTTACCAAAAGGTAGCAGTTCGCTACCATTGGTAGCGCTGCTGCCAATAGGTAGCAGCCGCTACCTTTGGTAGCAACCTACCTCTCGTGTGGTGGGGGTTTGTGCCCTGCCACGTGGGTATTATATTATTTTTATTTTTTTTTAATTTTATTTTACGGTTAAAGAATAAAAATACATACACAGCAAAATACACAGTCTTCGAGAGACTTAAAATAAATTTTATTTTTTTTTCATTTTTCAAATACGCAGATTTAGGAAGGGTAATCTCTTCAAAACAATACCATGCTGGCATAATGATAAGGAATAATCATCCATTATCCATACCCAGGCAGATTTCTCTGATAAAAGCTTGAATTTGAAAGCATTTATTTGGAATTTTAACAAATTTCCATTGTAAACAGCCAATCTCAAGTTTATTTTTTATTTTCAAACAATCAGAGCAACCAAAAACTAAACTTGGAATGGAAACAACAAGAAGGGTTTGGATTGGAAATAAACTTGCATCTGTTTCATTTTCCCCAAATAGATGGGAGTTTTCCATCTTCACACACAAATTTCTTAAAAAACCAAAATAATTTCTGTAAAACAAGGAAATCAATGAAATTAACCAGAGGCCTACCTGGCTCAGCAATCCTGGCAAGATTGAAGAAGAGCCCCATTCTCCAGCTCAAGAAATTCCCTCTCTTCCCAAAACCTCCAAATTTTCCATCCAAAAATATTGTCCAAAAATATTTTCCAAAGAAATTCAACCTCCCATATTTTTCCAAAAGTCTAGGTTAAATGGGAGAAGTTTGATCAAAATTTTATTTTTGGAATTAAAATATTTTATTTAAAATAATTCACAAAAATTCCAACTATATCAACAAATTAAACTTGGTTTTCAATTTTAAAATTGATTTTCTCAATCAACTGAAATTAACCTTTCTATTTCAAACTGTCAACAAGATAAAATTAATTCTATTGCAATTAAATTTGAATCTTTCTTTTCATAAGCATAAACAGAATACATTTAATATTTAAAATTAACCATTTAATTGAACTTGCTCCCAACTTGAATTGAGCAATTCTAATAAATGATAAATTGCACAAAGGGGACCTATTTAATTAAGTCCCTAAAATACTAATGCGTAAACACACATTAAATCAAATTAAACTTTAAGGATTAATTACTCAATTTAACCACACACACCAAACTCGCAACCCAAGAATACCAAACAAACAGACGACCCGCAAACCCAACCAAGAGGGAAAACTGACGGATGACTGATGACGCTCACTTGAGCACGACTATGGTCAAACGAGGGTCTTACGACCACCTAATCCAACTCTAAGGATTGAAGAGGTAACTCAAACCTGCAAATTTAGGCGGAGACGAAGCTCGCACTCATGCGGTACTGTACCTGAAATCTCCTGCAACCAAGAGTCATACATGCATACATATATAAATTTAATGAAAGTGTTAGCTCGAGATTAATAACATGAAATAGGAAAACTAATTAACTTGCATACCAACTGGTACGAAAACCACATTAACAGCTATGCACTAAATCAAAACATCTGACTATAATCATTATATTATGATAAACTAACCAAGGTTAAACTGAGATTAGAAATTGATTAGGGTAGGGGTACTACATTCTTCCCCCCTAGGTTCCGACTTACTCCTGGAAGTCGTAAGGCTAGATGGAGAACATGTCGCATGCATAAGCCCTGAAACTCATTCAAGAAATATTAAATTGCACAGAGGAATATTTCCATAAGTAAGTGAAACGTTATTGCTAAATCCTCTAGGAATGCCATTACCCATTGGCAAGATACATCTAAATCCATACATTTCTTATAACATTCTAGGAATTATCAATAATCATAGTAGAGATACAAGAATCTTCTCCCTTTCATTACACCAAATTAAAAGCATTAAAAGAGGTAAGCAACAATTACCATACTCATCTGTAAATCATGACAAGAAAACATGCCATCATGATCAATTTCTTTTACCAACCCATCTTTTTCATAAAACTTTATCACATAGAACTAGCTTCAATATCAATTTATACAACCAAGTTAACTTTCAAGAAATAAGAGCAACAAATAGTACACAATTGTTTACACTTGCCAGGCATATGAAAACCTTTCCAAAGACCATGTCCCATAACATAGTGACAAGTTAACACAATTTACTCCATGATATACATAATAACCATCCACATAACTGGAATGCACAACTCAAAAGGCCACATGTGAGCATGTCTAATGCTTGGTCAAAGATAACATGCACGATTAGTATCTCTATGCTTGATCTCAGAACAATAATATGATCATAAATATCCAATATGTCACTCAAGGCTTGATGGTGCTAGGCACACCATAGCAGTGCTACCTTCCATACAAGACCTTTGTGAACACCCCTTGTTGAGTAAGGTGGTTAGCCTCCAATAGATAGTCACCACACATAGGTAGGTAGTGGATCTTAGCTGCATCACAGCCTCACGTACCCCCATCCTTAAGGTTCCTTACGTCTACTTCCTGGTACACACTCTACCAAGACCGTCTCATACATCCTTGGAGAGGAATTTCACATTTCAACACAAGACTAGCATATGAAAATAATAAGGATAAACCAGTTTAGCCACCAAAGTACAGATGAATAAAGATAATAAATCATCAATTCCAACAGTAAGGCAAGAAAATAATTCAGAATTTGCAACACCAAATCAAATATGCAAAAGATCACAAGATCATGGCTAAACCTTCAAAGTCAAAGTAAAATAAATTGTTGGTCCCCAAAGAAATATAAGAATATCACAACTGCACATAACATCACTATGTGACTAGTGTCTAGCCACCAACAAGGAAGGAAGGAACAATCATCTAGCTATCACAGTAGCTCATCATGTGGTGCGACGTAGTCACACTACCCACATGGCATGGCAGTGTGCACCTCGACATCACATCGTCACACGACATGGCAATACCCCAAGTGGAGAAGACACGCAATGGACGTATCCCGCATGGTAGTGTACCTTGCAGAAACAAGCACGCGCAGGTCACATCCCGCATAGCGACGTACCTCACAGGATACTCGTCGTAAGCCAAAGGTATACATGACTAAGGTCCACCCACACATACTAACTGGAAGCTCATGTGGATAAACCTACCTTTCATGAAGACAAGGCAGAGGATCCCCCAAACTACACCATCACTATACACAAGAATCACCATCAATATGCTCAAATAAAGGAGAGGAATAGGCTGTCACACATAAACCTATAAATAGATTCATCAAAAGGGAAAGTATTGAGTACACCTTTGATACAGTCTTATAGTATAGCTATATCATTCTTCGAAATACAGAAGCTTAAGTCGCTTCACGCCGACATTACTCGTACGCCAATCCATACTATTCAAGGAATGGTGACTTCGAATACTACCCCTTAACATACTGAATTACCCACAACCCGAGGTTTGGTACTCAGTAGGGAAACAAATAGGCAACATCACCTAAATAGTATGGTTTCCCATACTCATAAGCAACATATCCTCCATGGTTGATTACTTCACCAACCCATGGGCACATATAAAAAGCACTGGTTTTTTACAATACACACGAATACACTAGTACTGGTTTAGTCACATTTACGGGGAGTACTTTCCAGTACGCTATCATCTACTCAAGGGAGATTTAATTATGCTTTCCACATGAATAACTGAATCAAGTTTACTCTAGATACAAGTACTGAAATTATTAACAATTCACAATTACATAAGGAAATAACGTCATTTCTATATCTTTCTCGAATTTCACTAAGCATTCGTAGCTAAATTACTAACTATGCAAATTTATTTTCCAAAGAGGGCTTTCATCTTTCAATATGAAGCCAAAATGCAACAGTACGATTTCATGTGTTTTATAAACATTCTATTTAAATCAATGCATTCTTCGTAGCATTTCTAAAAATCTTATGATTTAGGTAAAGAGAAGGAAAAGAGAGTTTGGTAACCAAACTATTTCCTACAAAGACACAAGATCAACAAGGTCATACTACAATACAAAATTTATCACTAAAGGCCTATCATTTTAATTGCATAGTTTTCATTTCGCTACCATTTTAGAAGGATGCCAAACAACCTAACATGACATTTCCAATTATTATGGTTGCAACAGAATGTTCTAGTTTTCCAAACAACAAAGATCAAAATAAACAATATTTTCGATAATACCAGACCTCTTGCGAACACCCACTATTTTAATACCATACAGACACATCATAATTGCAACCTATCATTGAAAATCAAATTACGATAAAAAGGTAAGAGATGAGTTATCAACAAAATAATACATATTAATGCATGCACATCAAACAAGCTTTTCATTCGCACTTTCTAAACATAATAAGGCAATTACATATATTCAAAAGCAAGTTCAATGGAGCATTGCTAAAATAGATCCACAATCAAATTGGTTTAATGAAACACATAAAACAATCTTTCATGGAACACATTAATACACTCTCGAAGCTATTATAACATGTTCCCTTTAATACTTCTTTTACAAACAAAGTAGTTTCACATAACAACTATTCGCATACTGATGCACATTACTTAAGATAGAATTTAATTATGTTACTCCTACATTACACATGGAGAATTCTTTAATGTAAACATACGGTTTTCTCCCAATGACCAATATGAACTTTCAACCCGAAGCCCTTTTATAATCTAAAACACAAAAGCGTCATAAGGCTCACACAAGGGCTCAAGAAGTCACACCCTTTCTCTTGCAAAAAGAAACCTCATATAAGAGATAATTACACATATCCCAAACATTTTAATTTCTAGAGAGAGAGAGGAGGAAGGGTGATAATCATTCAATTTGCTACAAAATAAGCATTCAATATCTACCATACTAGTCCTTCAAGTGGACAACACTAAGCTAGATCATACTCTTAAACAAGCACAGTTCGCACTTTCAGATTCAAGACAAGCACGGACCAACCCAAATGGATTAGTCTAAAGAGTACAACAGTCAATAAGGAAGGTACAAATGACTCTCTTTCAGAATATGAGTAATCATAGACCAAGACCTCAATAAGCAATTCAAAGCACAATCAATCACTCAAAACACCAATATCAAGAAGGTGAAAACAAGGCGTGAACACACGCGTTACACACAAGTTAAGGTCTGCTCAATCACTCACATACAAAACGGAGGACAAGCATACACATAAGGTCAATACACCTCACACCAACTAAGGGCACAAGCGACACCATAGATCCCAGTGTTTGCAACATGGGCTCTGATACCAAATGTAATGCCCTGCCAGGAAACCCCAAAGGGATAAAGCTAAAACATACAAATGGAGTGCAATAATTTTTTTTAAAAGATAAACACAACATTAAGATACAATGAGATATCGAAATTCAGATTACATAGCGAAAGACATCAACTAACACCTACAGAGTTTCCCAATGAGATTACTTAATTACACATTTAACTTAACTCACCCTAATAAATCCAATAAGCTGATTATCTTATAACGAGATAATTCTTAAACAAAGATAATTTCTTTCAGATAGATGAAAATATAGTTCACAACATCAAGTTCATCCATTAAGATTTATCTATACCCTTCATTCAAACTTTCATTAGAATTTAAGTCATGCATCTAATTTAACAACACACTTGAATTTTATAATAAACTAATGAGATCTTTCCATGCATACTTAATTTCATCATAAACTAATGAGTTCTTTCCATGCATACTTAATTTCCTTGACAATAACTAAATATTTTCCATTATCCTAAGCTACATTCTTTCATGTTCTAATTTACTGCATCAAAGAGAGGACTGCATACATGCATTTAAAATTGATTTCATCTTTTCCACTTATAAATTCTATCAAAATGTCATTCATACATACTAACACTAAACATGAAACATAAGAATAAAAGCATCACATAACACCAAGATGATCTCGGAGTTCACCCCTAAAGGGCTACATCTCCGGGTCTGCTCAACTGCAAGACCCCTCTAATAATTAATAAAGTTAAGAATACATAAGGTTCTCATTATTTACAATCCTGCCATCAAGGCGAAACATAACCAATATACAAACGACCACATCGGTCAATAAATACATAAACGATCCCTGAAAAGGAAAGGATCTAGCTGAACATAATCGAAGCTAATACAAAGGTCCACTAGAGCATCCACAAAACTGAGTCATCGTAACCCAAGGTCTAGCATAAAATCAGGTTCTCACAAGGGCATAAGCAACAGGACGACTCCACAAAAGGTGCTCCTATCAAGACCCTACAACCAAACACTATCGAACGTAGGGACAAGTGTCATCACACAACCTGGTATGGTTACCATGGCAGGTCTTCATAGGTTCCGGCCCCATACACTAGTTTACCCTGGCAACCTAATCCGAATCTCCGGCCCATCCAAGCCTCTTGTTGACCCACACATCCTCTCGTGAAGACAAGGATGATGGTTTTCCATTTCAGGCCTTCTCACAGCATGTTGAGTCTGTGTTAGCACTCGTCCCATGTGTGAGGCACAATTATCTTACTTAGAGATTAACATTCTAATCTACTGTTAGGTTATCACTTATTAGACTCACTTTCGATGGGTTACCCAGCAGCCACTTTGGGCGCAGCCCCCAATCGAAAGCCACTTTCCCATACAACACTAGGCTATACTCAAGCGACCTCAGAAACCAAGGAACACACATGGTCAAGCAAACGGAGTTCAAAAAGGAGGGAACATTCATCTGGTCAAACACGACTCAAAAGAGGTACACTTACTGACGGTACTCTAACCAGAGACCTGACCAACTATGGTCAACCACGAATCATCATTCGACACCCACATAGAGGATATGACCAATACAACACCACAACAAAATAACAGTCAACTCGAGACCGAGGACAGAAACAGGTACCCAAATCAACCATACGACAGGGTCCAATCAAACAAAGCAAAGCTTGCCATTACCTAAGCAAAAGCGAATATAGAAATTAAACTCACATAGGCAATAAACAACAGATACAATCATTTCCGAATTGATTTAAACATTAAATGTCGATCAAGTTTTCTAAATGATCTAAGTTAGATTGCAGTTATCTACTTCATCTAAGTACAAGTTGTTCTTGGTTTTCTAACTCTCTAAGGTTCAATTGCATCGAACATACATAAATGCATCATTATGAATTCTTAAACCCAATTCACATAAATAAAATTAAATAAACTTTAACCAACTAAATATGATATTTATTCTTCAAATAAAACATCATTCTCATACTGGCTCAAAACAATCTCTCCAATTTCGTCTTTTCCAAGCCCAATTACACTATATGGATCAAGGAAACATAAACATATAAGGAATCCAAGTAAAGATAGTCCATTCCTAACTTAACAATTATTTCCTTACGCATATAGAAAAATGCCAAAATTAACTATTAATTAATATACACATTTATTAATCCACGATTAATAAAATATAACAAATTAATAACTAATAACACTATTAACAAATCAAGTAATTAATTAGAAAAATATGCAATAATAATAAAATAGGATTTGAATATTAATTAATGTATATTAAACATTATACAATTAATTAATAACAAATTAACCATTAATTATTAATTAATGGCAAATTTAATCATAATTAAAAACTTTATTAAAAACTAAACATTTATTTAAAATATGAAAATATTATATATATATATATATTTTTTTTTGCATTAAAAAAAAATTTGCAATTTCAAAAAAAAGAAAAGAACGGGGGGGGGGGTTATCCACGTGGACCCCACGTGGGCCCCCCTTGGTAGCTCATGCTACCTACGATAGCACTGCTACCAAAAGGTAGCAGTTCGCTACCATTGGTAGCGTTGTTGCCAATAGGTAGCAGCTGCTACCTTTGGTAGCAACCTACCTCCTGCGTGATGGGGGTTTGTGCCCTGCCACGTGGGTATTATATTATTATTTAAAAAAAAAAATTATTTTACTGTTAAAGAATAAAAATACATACACAGCAAAATACACAGTCTCCCAAAGACTTAAAATAATTAATTTTTTTTTCATTTTTCAAATACCTAGATTTAGAAAGGGTAATCTCTTCAAAACAATACCATGTTGGCATAATGATAAGGATTAATCATCCATTATCCATACCCAGGCAGATTTCTCTGATAAAAGTTTGAATTTGAAAGCATTTATTTGGAATTGTAACAAATTTCCATTGTAAACAGCCAATCTCAAGTTTATTTTTTATTTTCAAACAATCAGAGCAACCAAAAACTAAACTTGGAATGGAAACAACAAGAAGGGTTTGGATTGGAAATAAACTTGCATCTATTTCATTTTCCCCAAATAGATGGGAGTTTTCCATCTTCACACACAAATTTCTTAAAAAACCAAAATAATTTCTTTAAAACAAGGAAAACAATGAAATTAACCAGAGGCCTACCTGGCTCAGCAATCCTGGCAAGATTGAAGAAGAGCCCCATTCTCTAGCTCAAGAAATTCCCTCTCTTCCCAAAACCCCCAAATTTTCCATCCAAAAATATTTTCCAAAGAAATTCAACCTCCCATATTTTTCCAAAAGTCTAGGTTAGATGGGAAAAGTTTGATCAAAATTTTATTTTTGGAATTAAAATATTTTATTTAAAATAATTCACAAAAATCATTCTTTTCCAACTATATCAACAAATTAAACTTGTTTTTCAATTTTAAAATTGATTTTCTCAATCAACTGAAGTTAACCTTTCTATTTCAAACTGCCAACAAGATAAAATTAATTCTATTGCAATTAAATTTGAATCTTTCTTTTCATAAGCATAAACAGAATACATTTAATATTTAAAATTAACCATTTAATTGAACTTGCTCCCAACTTGAATTGAGCAATTCTAATAAATGATAAATCGCACAAAGAGGACCTATTTAATTAAGTCCCTAAAATACTAATGCATAAACACACATTAAATCAGATTAAAGATTAAGGATTAATTACTCAATTTAACCACACACACCAAACACGCAACCCAAGAACATCAAACAAACAGACAACCCGCAAACCCAACCAAGAGGGAAAATTGACGGACGACTGACGACGCTCACTTGAGCACGACTATGGTCAAACAAGGATCTTACGACCACCTAATCCAACTCTAAGGATTGAAGAGGTAACTCAAACCTGCAAATTCAGGCGAAGACGAAGCTCGCACTCATGCGGTACTGTACCTGAAATCTCCTGCAACCAAGAGTCATACATGCATACATATATAAATTTAATGAAAGTGTTAGCCTGAGATTAATAACACGAAATAGGAAAACTTATTAACTTGCATACCAACTAGTGTGAAAATCACATTAACAGCTATGCACTAAATCAAAACATCTGACTATAATCATTATATTATGATAAACTAACCAAGGTTAAACTAAGATTAGAAATTGATTAGGGTAGGGGTACTACAATATATATGATTATGTATTTTGTTCTGAGACCATGCATGTAGATGCTAGTTATGCAGATTATCTATGACCAAGAATGGAGATGCTCATGTAGCCTTGTGATGCGCACTTCTCGATGTCGTGGATGAGTATGAATGTTTTACCATATGTGTTAAATGCATACTTTCCTATGTTATTGTTGCATATTAATGGTACAAATGAATACTCATGCTAGTTAAGATGTAAGTGGATGCTAATGATGTTATGGAATTCACATTTTGAAATGTTATCATGTCATGATGCTTCTTGAAATGATGGATAAATTCTTAGAAATAATGATCTTTTAAGAATATTGAGTAACATAATGTATCAATTCTAAATGATTTTGAGAAATGAATGTGTTTTTGAATAAAATTAAATAATTTGGGACACTTACTTGTATTAGCAAAAATGGTGTGTTGTGCTACTTATTTTGAGTAATGCATGAATTTTGAATGAAAATTTTATTATAAAGTTCCAAGTTGAACTATAGTTAATAGTGCTTCAATGAATGGGAAAAATGAGTTATATATAAGTAATGTATGCATAATTGATGTTAGGCAGGACTAATGTGTGATATGATCTATCCTAGCCTTGCGACTTCCAGGAGTAAGTCGAGTCCTAGGGGGAGCATGTAACACCCTCTAACTCCGCTATAGACATGTAGGCGTTTACATGTTCTATCTGCAACATTTATTCTCTTTTGCAATAGGTATGCGTAGTATTGATTTTACGTTATGCATTATATTAACCAAGAAAAATAACTTTAGAAATATAAAGTGTTTAATAATTTAAAATAAAGCTTTAAAATTCATTTTAAATTTATGCATAATTAATAAAGTTATAGCAGATTAGAAACATTCAAAACCGTTATGATTAGGCGTCGTTTTAGTTAGTTTTTTCTTGCTTTTATTTGTGAGTTGGTCAAGGAGCCGAAAGAAAAGGGGGAATAATCAGGTGAACTACCTGATTTTTGGAAATTTAAAAGATCTTTCCACCCAAAAAAAATGGACTCTCTGCGAGCCTACGAGGGAGACTGGTCTAGAAGATCAATGATTGTATTAAGGGATAATATTAGTGGATGGTTGATCTGTATTTTGGGGGCCATTCAAACAAACGATCACAACATTGTGTTTCTCTTGCTGGTTCATATCGGTAAAATGATCTTATTAGGGTTTCCTTTTAAATTTCATCTTATAGTTGTTTTACACTGGCAAACAATTTGGTTGTACGCCTAGCATTGGTTATTGCTTGAAAGTTTCTTTGCGCTTATCAATAAATATATGTTGACCTAGGATGAGATTGATTTTAAATTTGCCATCGGCTCTTGCATGATAGTATTCCATATCCTTTCCAACCAACATGCCTATGCGAATCTGACTGTCAAGAATTTCAATGAGAGCCTATTTCTTTGTAGAAATTTTGGATTAACTATTTGCATGCCTGGTTTGTGTTCTCTATTTGCTTGCATGTCTACCAAGATTTTCGCAATGACAGTATCTATCATGCCTTGAGGGGGTATTCGAATCCCGTTTTAAGTTTACACTTTGGCATATCAGGTGGACACTGGAAAAGGGTTTTGAATTGTGCAACACATGAGTATTTCCTTGAATGATTGCATGTCATGGCACCAAATCCTTCATGTGCATATTCTACAACAGTTTGATTGAATTTTTCTAAGGCCTTTTCAACAAAACTATTTTGTGTGTATCCTACAATCATGGCATTTTGTGAATTCACATCGCTTGTGGGCATTTTATTAATAGCTTGCGTCGCATTGTATATGTTTCCACGTTTTGTATTCAGGTCTACCTGGGTGGCTTCAGCCACAAGCATATCTAATGCCCCATCTAGCACAGTTGGTATGGAAGCAGGTGAATGATTATGGAGATTGGAACCTCTTGCGTTTGCTTGAAAGGTTTTTTTTAAAGCCTCTTATCCAATACCATCTTGTGTATTTCATGCAAGCTCCCATTTGTTGTTTTAGATGACATCTCCCTGTGGTATTCTTCCTTAACTCAATTCCTTTTTCTTGTCGATCAATTGTGGCCATACTGCAGAGTGTGGTCTTACTTGTGTGTGGGGGAAGGGGGGGGGGAAGTGCCTCCACAATGGTAGAGGGAGCTCCACACTGTATGGAGAGTGACCCACGCAACATGGGCACTCTACCCACCTATATGGGTACTCCACCTACACCATGTGGGAGTCTCCACACCTACATGGGGGAAGTAGAGGGCCCCACGCCAAAGGTCTTAGGCCTTGTGCAGACCCCAATTTGTTCTGCTTAACCTTTCACCAACCAGTTTGCAATGCCTGGCAGATGAAGATTATGTCTAGGCTTATATGTCTATCTTGAATGGTTGTATTCAATGCTAGGGTTCCTATCCAGCATTTAATAAATTATACTGTTTAGATTCAAACTGTTGATTGCAGGAATTCTCTTGTATAAACAGTTCATTATACTTTGATGTTTGAAGCTTGAATTTGATTTTCGAGTTTTCTTCTTAGTATTTATATAATTTTTAATGTTTGAGTTATTTAGGTTGTATTAGGGTTAATAGATTAATTTTTCTCTCTTAATCGTTAAAGAATTGTGTTTTTCTAGATTCGAGATTAGCATTCTATTTAGATTCATCATGTAATGTATTTTATCTTATTTTGAGTGAAAATATATGAAATGTCATTCATATTTACAAATATATGTGTGTGTGTGTGTGAAGCATAGGATGTGATGCATGTTTCTGATTCAAAAAATGATACTGTTTGAAAGTAATGAGTGTTTTTCAATCAGTCTATCAATTAGGACTATTGTCAGAATTCAACTAGAAAATAAATAATAATTATTTATTAAAGTCGAAATAAGACAAGCCTTATATTGTTGGAAAGCTAGGAACGTCCTTAAAAAAGCCTTTTCGTTTTATCAATTTTGGCTACAAAAAAAGTTGTCAACCACCAGTGTAAAGTCTGAAAAATCAAGGAATATTGAAAAACACGTTTTTTCAATTGACTTTCCAAGCTTGTCACTTCCAAGCCAAATACCAAAGAATTCCCGAGCCGAAATTTGAAATTTGAAAATTTGACTACAAAAATCGGATATCCGATTTTAATAAGTAAATTCTCTAACTAAATTTGCCCATAATAAATCTAATGTTTATTAATATATTAATTTATAAATAAATTAGTATATGATATTAGGGAGAGGGAGAGGGAGAGGGAGAGGGGGAGTGGGGAGAGAGAGAGAGAGAGAGAGAGAGAGAGAGAGAGAGAGAGAGAGAGAGGGAAGGGGAAGGGAGAGATGGGTAGGGGGAAGAGACAGAGACAGAGACAGAGATGGGGAGGGGGAAGGGAGAGAGAGAGAGAGAGAGAGAGAGAGAGATTAGGGGAGAGGGATAGAGAGAGATTAGGGGAGAGAGAGAGAGAGGTTAGGGGAGAGGGGGAGAGAGAGAGAGATTAAGACACCATAGGACCCAAAGCGACCCAATATGGTGTCATAACGGGTCGTATGGTGTCCTAAGAGGTCATAAGGGTTCGTGGGACACCATATGACCCCTAAGGACAACATATGACCCCTTATGACACCATATGGTGTTGTTAGGGGTCATATCGTGTCCTAAGGGGTCGTAGGACACAATATAACCCCTTAGGACACAATATGACCCAAAGGGATCCAATATGGTGTCATTAGGGCTCATATGGTGTCCTAAGGGGTCATATGATGTCTTAAAAGGGTCATATGACACAATATGACCCACTAGGACACAATATGACCCATAGCGACCACATATGGTGTCTTAAGGGGTCATATGGTGTCCTAAGGGGTCGTAGGACACCAAATGACCCCTTATGACATCATATGATGTCGTTGTAATACCCTAAAAAATGATCATGTAAACCATGAGCCCCTAATCTCGACAACGTCACCAAGGTCCTAACCAAAGGCAATTAAATCAATCTTGAGCACACAATTATTTTCTTAAATCATCAATTTCACATGGCAAAATTAATCAACCAATATTAATTAAATATTTATTTAATTAATTGATCATTCCAAGTAAATCATTTTAAACAATTATCTTGTTTATTTTATTAAATATCCTAGCATATTTAATTAAATAAATCAATTTGCCATCAAATCTTCAAAAAAAGGAAACAAATCAAGAAAGAGGAATTGGAAATTATGAGCACAAATCTTCAAAAAAGGAAATAAATCAAAAAAAGGAATTAACTAACCAAGAAAGAATTAAAATTTGAGAAAAGAAATCAATTGGAGATAATATTGAAAAACAAATTAAAAATTGATAGATAATCTCAAAGAAAGCAATTAAAACAATTAAATATTAAAATTGAATGAAATAGAGAATAAATCAGTTTTTTCTGATTTTATCTTAATTTTAGTTCAATTTCCTTTAAAACTGAGAAAAGCATCCAATCACATCAATTCACCTGGATTGTGCTTCCTCTTGGAAAATCTTGACCGCTCATCATCATTTGATCTTAGCCATTAGTATCTTTCTGAATTTTCTATAAATTCAGGCTCTCATCTCTCATTCAAGGATCCTAGAGAATGCATTGTTATTATGTTGTTTTTGCTCTAGGTTCATTAATATTTGTGTATTTAGATATTCACATATTAGTTATTGCATAGTAATTATTTCATATTGATTAGATCATTTATCTCAGTTATTGCTTAAATCTTGTTAGATTAATCTTGCATCCATCTACCTTAATATCATGCTCATATAGAAAAATCCTTTGTTTAGGTGTTGTCTAGTCACTAGATAGCTTAGCAATCTGAGAGCAATCTAAACTCGCATCTACTAGAAGGCAATTGGTCAATTTGTTATGGTTTTATTATTCATGCTTATATCTGTCTAACCATACATGTAATGACTTAATTGAAATGTTGTGTATTCAAGATACAGATACACAATACTTCAATGAACCAGGATGTCACAAAAGTGACTAAAATATGTACAAGCGAAATCAAATATGCAAGAAAGTGGGAATTCCAACGTTGTGTTGATAGGTGGAGCGCTTGAATACAAGAGGCGCTTGTTTACCAGGTTTTCACCTGCTTGGCAGAGATTCGTTTTGTTTTTTTTACCAAGGTGCCTGTTTACCAAGTTTTCACCAAGGCATTTTCTCTCTTTTTTTCCTTTTTTTTTTTTTGATTTCTTTAGGACTTTTTCTGATTTTTATGGATTTTTTTTCAGGATTTTTTTATTTTTATGATTTTTTAGGACTTTTTCTGATTTTTATGGATTTTTTTTCAGGACTTTTTAGCTGTATAGGCTGCTGGAGCAAAAAATATTTAAGTGAAGAATTTCTTCAGATGGATGGTGTTGATCGGTTCGCAGAGCTTTTCTCCTTCCGATGTTGAGAGTTGATAGGCACCAAAGCCAAAAGTTGCAGTAACAATATAGGGACCCAACCAGTTGGGTTCAAACTTCCCTTTGTTGTCTCGAAACTATTGATTTTTAGGATTTTCTCTCAGAACTAGGTCACCAACTTGAAATTCTCTATGTCGAACCTTCGTGTCATATCCTCTGGACATTCACTTTTGATACACTCTGAGATAATCAAATGCCACTTGCCGATGCTCATACAGCAATTCGAGCTCTTGCAATCTAGATAATCTATATTCTTCATCAGTAACAAGACCTTGCAAAGAAACTCTTAGAGATGGTATTTCCACCTCAATAGGTAATACTGCTTCAGACCCATACACCAGAGAAAAAGGTGTAGCCCCAGTAGGTGTTCTGATACTTGTTTTATAAGCCCACAATGCAGGATTGAGCTGCATATGCCAATCCTTCCCGGATTTGTTCATTGTTCTATGCAAGATAGTCAATAGGTTTTTGTTAGATGCCTCTGCTTGTCCATTACCTTGAGGGTAATATACTGATGACCAGTGTTGTTTTATTTTGAATTTCTCACAGCGGTCATCTAGATCTTTGTTCTTGAACTATCCTCCATTGTCAATTATAATGGATGAAGGTATACCATACCTGCAGATGATATAATTAAGAATAAAGAGAGCTACTTGTTTGCCGGTTGCCTTGATGAGCGGAACCGCTTTTACCCACTTAGTGAAGTACTCAGTGGCAGTGATAATAATTTTGTGTCCATTAGATGATGCAGGATATATTTGGCCAATTAGATC
Source organism: Cryptomeria japonica (assembly GCF_030272615.1). Taxonomy (NCBI): domain Eukaryota; kingdom Viridiplantae; phylum Streptophyta; class Pinopsida; order Cupressales; family Cupressaceae; genus Cryptomeria; species Cryptomeria japonica. Next base: position 482,752,285 of record NC_081410.1, on the reverse strand, counting down.
AAATGCCCACTGTTGGAAGGGCCAGTGTGTCACAAAGGGTATGAGTTCCCTTGTTGGAGCATGTATAAGGTGCCCATGTAGCTGACACTTTTCACAGGTTTTAGCAAATTTTATAGCTTCTTTCTCCAAGTCTGGCCAGTAGTATCCAACCCTTAGTATTTTTTGTGCTAAAGTTAGACCATTTGAATGGGATCCACAAACACCTTCATGAACCTCAGATAATGTACATTGGGACTCCTCAGTTTCTAGACATCTAAGCAAAGTATTATCTAAACCTCACCTGAATAGGTCCTTAGCAATGATGACGTACAATGACGCATTTCGGATTATGTTCCTTTTTTCATTTCGGGAAAGATTAGCAGGGACAACTTGGTCACGCAAGTAAGAGTAAATGTGGCTATAACGAGATGAGTCGTGTCCAATAATAGAACAGACCATCTGGGACTCGGGGGAATCATAGATAGGGTAATGTAACTCTTCCACCAGGAATTCAAAGCAAAAATTAGACTCTTGTAGCTGTGGTATAGATGCCAAAGTGGCCATCGCATCCGCTGCTCTATTTGTTGTTCTAAGGATCTGCTGAAATGATACGAAGGCAAAGTATTTCTTGAGATCATCCACCATTCTCTTATAAGGCATCGGTTTCTCATCTCTTGTCTGATATAGATCATTGATATGGTTGATAATGAGTTGAGAATCTCCATAGATGTGTAATTCAACAATCTTCCACTCGATGGCCAGCTTGATCCCGTTTACCAAAGCTTCATATTCTGCAATGTTGTTTGTGCAACGGAAGATAATCTTGTAAGCTTTCGAAATTGAATATTTTTGAGCAGTAATAAAAAGTATTTTGGCACCAGAACCATGTTGAGTGAAAGACCCATCAAAGAACATCTTCCATGATTGTTCAGTAAGGTGCATGATTGATTCATCTGAGAATTCTATATGCAGAGGTTGACTGTCTTCAAGTGGAGCATCAGCAAGTTGGTCTGCAATAACCTGTCCTTTGATGGCTTTACATTCCACATATTCAATATCAAATTCTGTAAGGACCATGACCCATTTGGCCAGTCTTCCTGTAAGTGTTGCTTTACTGAGAAGATATTTGAGTGGATCAATCTTGGCTACTAGCTTAATAGAGTGTGCTAACATATAGTGCCTTAATTTTTGTGATGCAAAGACGAATGCCAAGCATTATTTCTCTATTATACTGTAGTTCATTTCATATGACACCAATGTTCTACTGATGTAATAGATAGCTCGTTCCTTTTTATTGTCATCTTGTTGTGCTAGAACTGCCCCCAGTGAAGTATTTGTAGCTGATATGTATAGGATCAGTGGCTTACCTTGAATTGGTGGCATTAAGATGGGTGGATTAGAAAGATATTCTTAGATTTGTTGTAAATTTTGTTCACAATCTTTATCCCAATTGTATTGAACTCCTTTCCTTAATACCTTTGTGAAGGGTTGAGCTTTGTCTGTTAGCTGAGATATAAAATGCCTTATTGATTGAAGACGGCCCTATAAACTTCTCATTTGACTGATGTTCTTGGGTGGAGGCATTTCCATTATAGCTTGGACCTTTTCAGGGTCAACCTCAATTCCTTTTTTTGAAATTATGTAACCAAGCAATTTTCTTGATGTTACCCCAAATGCACACTTTTTAGGATTTAACCAGAGCTTGAATCTTTCCATTCTATCTAGTATGAGGCCTAGTTATTGAATATGCATAGATCTCTTCATGGTTTTTACCAGGGTGTCATCAACATAATCTTCCATGTTTTTATGCATCATATCATGGAAGATAGTGGTTACTGCTCTTTGGTAAGTTGCTCTTGCGTTCTTTAGACCAAATGGCATAACATTCTAGTAGAAGGTTCCCCATGCACATGTGAAAGCTGTCTTTTCTTGATCTTCAAGTGCTATCTTGATCTTATTGTAACCAGAGAAACCATCCATTAATGAATACTTCTCATATCCAGCAGTCATATCTACTATCATGTCAATGTTGGGCAATGGAAAATTGTCTTTCAGACATGCCTTGTTGAGATCCCTGGAGTCTGTGCAAACTCTAATAGATTTGTCTACCTTTGATACAGGTACTATATTTGATATTCATTCTGTGTAGTCTATAGCTCTGATAAATCCATCTTTTAGCAATTTTTCTCGTTTAGCTTTGACTAGCAGTGCCACATGAGGATGCATCTTACGGAGTTTTTTATTGAATGGTTTAACTCCTGGTGTAATAGAGAGATGATGCATGATGAGATCAGGATCTAGTCCTAACATATCTGAGTATGTCCATGCAAAGTTGATCTTTTCTAAAAAAAGGTTGCTGAAATCTTTTAACTCTTCTGCTGATAGTGATTGAGCTAAATGAATGATGTGTGGTGTCTCTTGACTCCCAATGTTCACTGGTTGATTTGGCTTGATCAATATGGAAGATCTCTCCTGGAAGTGACTTGGCAGTATATCAAGTATCTCACCTTCAGGCGCCTCAGAGAGGTTTTCACCTTTAGGTATGTCCTTTATTTTCTCTTTTTTAGATTCTGACACCGCCACAATGTGGTTTTCGCCATCAGATCTTTTATTTTTATTTTTCTTATTTTTGCGACTAAGATACTTGATATTTGTTTCAGTCTTGTTTTCACTTTGTTCACTGGTGGAAGAGTACATGGGTTCAACTGCATTGAGATAGTAGGCTAATGTATAATCATTGGCAAAGGTGGGTACATTCAAGGGTTGGTTATAAAGAGTACAATCAATCAATTCCGGATGCATTAAGGATAAGGCTGGAACAGGCTCAAGGAAGTTCATAGTACTATCATCATGGCTTCGGACTAACCAGTTGAGTTTCAAAAGACTACCTTGCGTATGTGTCTCGAGACCAGGAAGAGTTACGACACGATTATAAAAATTCATGTTAGTATTTATTGGACCTAACCCAACCGACCTACTTCTAGCATCGTCACCTACTTCAGACTGGACTACATACTGTGGTGTGACAATAACAGGGTCAATGGATAGCATCTCAACATTCATGACAGAGTAGTCATAATGTGTTGTTGAATAATCGTTGTTATGAATAGAGCTCGTGTCTGAGTTATCAGATTCCTAAGATGAAGTTTCTGACTCGCCTTCAAGTGGCTTAGTAAAAGTATATATAGTATCAACACCCACATCTTTGATGCTGCAATTTCCTTCGTGATTTGGTTCATTGATTGCTTGTATTTGACACACTTGTGGACATAACTTTGATAGTTTTGTTAATCCATGTCGCTTGTTCCATTCAGCTTCCTCTGGACTAATGACTGGTTCTATTTCTGTAGCTTCTAATTCTTCTTTTGTAGTTCCATACCTGATTTGTCTTATCTCATTAGAAGGAGAGTTAGTGGGTGAAGAAATTGCTTGTGTCCATTCTTCCTCCATCTGTCGTTCATAGTCTTCTTGTCTTTTTAGTCTGATTTCTTCCATTTCCTTTTGCATTTTTAGGCGTATCAGCTCTTGTGCATCATCTGTGATATCACTGGATTCTTCAAGGGTTTCTATAGTAGATGTATCTTAGAGATGGTCGGGACCCCATTCATACTCATTTGAATCAGTTTCTAAATCATCTACTTGTTGTCTGCCAATATATGTGACTGGAATGTTCAGTGGTGCAAACAATTCTCTAATTCTGTATACTTCGTCTCTCACATCCTCTGGGACTTCTACTTCCTATGGTATTATAGCTTATATAACTGGAACTTGATTACCATATGTTTCCTCTCTTTGGGTGGGCAATTCTTTTTGTTCATCGTCACACTCTTCTAGAGTTTGTTGAGTATTAATTTCTTGTGTTGTTAGGCTGTAAAAATACCAGGCAGACGGAAGACAATTCAGGGTCAGCGTTAGCGTAATCAAATTTGAATTCATGAAAAACCCCAAAAAGTGAAACTTTCTTTTAATCCAACAGAAAACAAAATCGTATGACAATTCTCATAAAATGGAACGATAAAAAACTTTTATCGTACGAGTTAGAAATTAGCACAAGACGACAAAGGATAAAATCGAACAACCAGAAACAATATGTTGTTTAAGCTAAATCCTGTGTCGTATGAAACAGAACTGCATTGAATCTTTTGTCGTTTGGGACCTGCCCATTTGTCGTACGGTACTAGGTAGCAACTCATACGAAACAGAACTGTTGTCATCCTAAAGTTGTTATATTGTTGTACGGTTTCATAAATTATGTCATATGGGTCTTTGATTTTGCCAGTCTAGAATAGTCAAACCTGTCTAAAATAGTCTACAACAAGCCTAAAACTGGTTATCATCCTCTGGAGCATAAACAACCTTGATAGTGTATCTCTGCCAGTGCATTGCACGATTTTGTCGATCATCTTTAAGCTAGTTCAAACAAACATCTTATCAAACCTAAGTTAACTTAGATAACCTCTTACACAGGATAGATCATTCCTGAAACTAGACTAGATCTTAGTTACTTCTCTCAATCACTACGTTAAACAAACTACTAGCTACAATTTGATCTTGACTTCTGTAAAACATTTGGCTTTCGGTCCTGTCGGTTACAAAATGCCTATTCAAACCAGAAATTCTCGCAGCAAAAGAGACAAAGAAAAAGAAATGCCCTTTTCATCAAAAGACAATCCATTCTTTGTGGAAAACCCTTTTTACAATAAACCCTCCTCGTCACAGATACCAATTTATGATCTACCAATCTTTGGTCAACCCTTATCTCCCACCATGTCTGGGGAAAGACAAGAAAGAGAAGCTAGTAAACGAGACACTCACGATGACTTTAGCAATCATGCCACTGACAGTGATTCCTCATCAACTGAATCGGAGCTTCCTGAACCTCCCAAAGCCGAAGTACATAGATGTCAGAATGATAAAGAGTTCTGAAAAATGATGAAGGTCATCATGGCTATGGAAAAAGAAGACTATTTCCTAGAATTAGCAAAGCAAGGCGCCAAACTCCCTACTGGTTATAATGTGGAGGCCCTCATTGCTAAAGAGGAAGAGACACCATGGGGAAAAATAAGCAAACAAATGCAAACATTACAAACTACGGTCACAAAACTACAAAACACAGATAAAACACCAAAAAAATATTCTCTAGACACAATATGCCCATTCCCATTTGACAAAAACCTTTACATGCCTCCATTTCCTTCATGAGTGCAGATCCCAAAATTTTACAAATATGATGGTACCTCAGACCCTCAAGATCATGTCAGAGAGTTTTGTGCCGTCTGTATGGAGTTCACGCACGATCAAACGTACCTCATGCACCTTTTCCCAAGGAGTTTAGGGGGTCAAGCAATGGAATGGTTCTCAAGTCTACCCAAAGGAATAAAAACATTTGAAAAACTAATCCAACTATTTTTACAATAATACTCATACAACATTCGTCACCCAGTCACCATGATAGAACTTTGCAATACCAAACAAAAGACAGGAGAACCCTTTCTCACTTTTCTCCAATGATGGAAAAGATGTTCTCTAGATATTCACGGACTATCCCAGATCTTGAGAAAATGGATATCTTTGTCAACAACCTAATCCTTGAATTAAAGTATAGTGTCCAGATGCAAGTACACCCTTCATTCAACAAAATGGTGGATAACACCCTCAGAATGGAAGATGTGCTTATAAAAAAGGGAGATATATCACTTTGGAAAGAAACATCGCAAGGTTCTAGCTCTAAAGAAAAGAGCAAGTACTGGAAATACGGAAAAGATAACAACAGAAATGTTGTTAGTGATGGAGTGGTAGATATTGTCCAAGCAAAAACAAAATCCACAATATTTAACTTGGCCAGTGGCACGCAAGCACTCAAGGCAGTTGAAACTGCGTCAGAAAATCCTCCAAAGAAAACAAGAGAATGGTTTAAAAAAAGCCTTGGCTCTTAAAACCTAAGCATGATTTTACTCCTCTAGATGAATCATATGAATCCACTTTTAAAACCTTATTGGAAAATAATCTAATAACATTACCAGACAATTCTAGACCATATGACCCATAAATTAGACCCAAATGGTGGAGAGAAAACGAATACTGTGTCTACCATCGGAACAAGGGACATAACATAAACAACTGCATGAAACTCTGACATGAAATCCAAGATCTCATTGACGCAGGCAAGATATTTGTTGGAAATCATGCGACTAATTCTAATCATAAAGCCTTTAAAGATCCCTTACCGACTTGTGAACAAGGAGATTCCTCAAAATCCAAGGGAGGAGCTAGAGTCAATTATACCTACACTAACAACGATAATGTGATCAACATGATTGAATATGCTCAACCTAAATATTGCAATGTGATCATAGTCCAGGATCACCAAAGTCAAGCACAAGCTGCTAATGTCATTATTCATGCTCAAAGGAAGATTACTCTCCCAGGAGCTAGTTCCTCAACTTTCGATCAAACAACATCAAATTTACCAAATAGACAAACAGACACAATCATGGCCAAATCAAAACAACTGGCTTCATTGTCTTCTCTTGGTTATAGTATTGTCGAACAATTAAAGAGAACCAATGCTCAAAGCTCCATTTTGGAACTGCTTAAGATCTCTTCTGCTCATAGAGAGGTCCTGGACAAGGCTTTACTTACCACTAGTGTCCCTAAAGATTTAGACGTAAATCGGTTTCAATCTATGGTAGGTCACCTGACCTCACCTCATTACCTCACTTTCTCTGAAGAAGATGATAACTCACTGAGTCACCCACATAACCAGTCATTACACATTGAAGCCATGATCCATAAACACCGAGTTAAACATGTTTTGATAGATGGAGGCATTGGGTTGAATATCTATACCTACAATCTACTGACACAGTTGGGATTTTCTGCAAATGTTATTGATCCAACAAAGAAAATAGCAATCAAGGCTTATGATGAAGAAGAAAGAACCTCCAAGGGTCTAGTGCGATTATCAATCAAGGTAGGACCTGTAGAAAGAGATGTCATTTTTCAAGTCTTGGATCTTCATCTTTCATGCAACATCTTACTAGGCAGGCCATGGATTCATGAAATGAAAGCATTACCATGTACGTATCATGAATGCCTGAAGTTTCCTTATAACGGAGTTGAAGTCAGTATTCCTGCCGATACAAGTTATACATGCAATGCATTAACGCAAAGTGTTGATGCTTTTGTTCCTCATAATAGAGCGGCCTCCACAGCTGAAAGTTCAGAATCTTTGCTAAAATATTTACAAAAGAAATTGAAAATCACAAACACTGGCATAGATGGCTACAAAATAGAGCCTATACTCTCACTGATATCTCTTCGTCCATCACCAAGACAGTCAGGAAAACCATCAGAGGCTATGAAGCCACAAACTTTAACTCCAAAATTTATTTACGATGGTGTCTTTATACAGTCCTCTACTTCTCTTGCAAGTGAAATAGAAGAAGATGATGTTCTCAAATCGCTTTTCAAAGAAGATAGTGAAAATAAAGAAATACGACATTGTGAGATTTCCCCAACACAATATGGTCCAGACTATAAGATGCTTCAACGCATGGGATATTCAAGTATTGGTCCTCAAGACAAACGCCAAAAAGCTATTGTTGAACCTATTCAGTTACAAACTAAGTCTACCAATGATAAAGTTGGACTGAGATATGATTCAAGAAAGTCATCAGATCAGAAGCACATGCCCCACCATCAATGTAAGTGGAAGAAAAAGGTACTACCTTTAACAACACAAGAAATTAATACTCAACAAACTCTGGAAGAGTGTGACGGTGAACAAAAAGAATTGCCCACCCAAAGAGAGGAAACATATGGTAATCAAGTTCCAGTTATATCAGCTATAATAGCACAGGAAGTAGAAGTCCCAGAGGATATGAGAGACAAAGTATATAGAATCAGAGAATTGTTTGCACTGTAGAACATTTTGATCACATTTACTGGCAAACAACAAGTAGATGATTCAGAAACTGATTCAAATGAGTATGAATGGGGTCCTGACAATCTCTCAGATACATCTACTACAGAAACCCCTGAAAAATCCAGTGATATCATAGATGATGCACAAGAGCTAAAACGCCTAAAAATGCAAAAGGAAATAGAAGAAATCAGACTAAAAAGACAAGAAGACTATGAACGACAAATGGAGGAAGAAAGGACACAAGCAATTTCTTCACCCACTAACTCTCCTTCTAATGAGATAAGAAAAATTAGGTATGGAACTACAAAAGAAGAATTAGAAGCTACATAAATAGAACCAGTCATCAGTCCAGAGGAAGCTGAATGTAACAGGTGACAGGAATTAACAGAACCATCAAGGTTATGTCCACAAGTGTGTCAAATACAAGTACTCAATGAACCAAATCACGAAGGAACTTGCAGCATCAAAGATGTGGGTGTTGATACTATATATACTTTTACTAAGCCACTTGAAGACGAGTCAGAAACTTCATCTTATTACTCTGATAACTCAGACACGAGCTCTATTCATAACAACGATTATTCAACAACACATTATGACTACTTTGTCATGAATGTTGAGATGTTGTTCGCTGACCCTGTTACTGTCACACCATGGTATGTAGTCCAGTCTGAAGTAGGTGACAACGCTAGAAGTACGTCGGTTAGGTTAGGTCCAATAAATACTAACATGAATTTTGATAATCATGTCGTAACTCTTCCTGGTCTCGAGACACATACACAAGGTAGTCTTCTGGAACTCGACCAGTCAGTCCGAAGCCATGATGATAGTACCGTGAACTCCCTTGAGCTTGTTTCAACCTTATCCTTAATACATCCTGAACTGATTGATTGTACTCTTTATAACCAACCCTTGAATGTACCCACCTTTGCCAATAACTATACATTAGCCTATTATCTCAATGCAGTTGAACCCATGAACTCTTCCACCAGCGAACAGAGTGAAAACAAGACTGAAACATATATCAAGTATCTTAGTTGCAAAAATAAGAAAAATAAAAATAAAAGACCTAATGGTGAAAACCATATTGTGGCAGTATCAGAATCTAAAAAAGAGAAAATAAAGGATGTACCTAAGGGTGAAAACCTCTCTGAGGCGCCTGAAGGTGAGATACTTGATATACTGGCAAGTCATTTTCAGGAGAGATATTCCATATTGATCGAGCCAACTCAGCTAGTGAACATTGGGAGTCAATAGACACCACACATAATTCATTTAGCTCAATCACTATCAGCAGAAGAGTTAAAAGATTCAGCAACCTTTTTTTGGAAAAAAAAATCAACTTTGCATGGACATACTCAGATATGCCAGGACTAGATCCTGATCTCATCATGCATCATCTCTCTATTACACCAAGAGTTAAACCAGTCAAGCAAAAACTCTATAAGATGCATCCTCATGTGGCACTACTAGTCAAAGTTGAACTAGAAAAATTGTTGAAAGCTGGATTTATCAAAGCTATAGACTACACAGAATGGATATCAGATATAGTACATGTATCAAAGGCAAACAAAACTATTAGAGTTTGCACAGACTTCAGGGATCTCAACAAAGCATGTCCGAAAGATGATTTTTCATTGCCCAACATTGACATGATAGCAGATTTGACTGCTGGATATGAGATGTATTCATTAATGGATGGATTCTCTGGTTACAATCAGATCAAGATAGCACCTGAAGATCAAGCAAAGATAGCTTTCACATGTGCATGGGGAACCTTCTGCTGGAATGTTATGTTGTTTCATCTAAAGAACGCAGGAGCAACTTACCAAAGAGTAGTAACCACTATCTTCCACAATATGATGCATAAAAACATGGAAGATTATGTTGATGACACCCTGGTAAAAACCATGAAGTGATCTATGCATATTCAAGAACTAGGCCTCATACTAGATAGAATGGAAAGATTCAAACTCTGATTAAATCCTAAAAAGTCTCTATATCATCAACTCTAAAAAATGTAGCTTTTGGCTCTCGTGCCTATCAACTCTCAACATCGGAAGGAGAACAGCTCCGCGAACCAATCAACACCATCCATCTGAAGAAATTATTCACTTAAATATTCTCTACTCCAGCAGCCTATACAGCTAAAAAGTCTTGAAAAAAATCCATAAAAATCAGAAAAAGTCCTAAAAAATCATAAAAATAAAAAAAAGTCTTAAAAAAAAATCCATAAAAATTAGAAAAAGTCCTGAAAAAATCATAAAAATCAAAAAAAGTCCTAAAGAAATCAAAAAAAAAAAAAGAGAGAAAATGTCTTGGTGAAGACCTGGTAAATAGGCACCTTGGTAAAAAAAAAAAAATGAATCTCTACCAAGCAGGTGAAAACCTGGTAAACAAGTGCCTCTTGTACTCAAGCGCTCCATCTATCAACGCAACGTTGGCATTCCCACTTTCCTGCATATTTGCTTTCGCTTGTACATATTTCAGTCACTTTTGTGACATCTTGGTTCATTGGAACCCTTATGGCTTAAAACCGATCAATGTCCTAGTCTTAGGTAATCAACAAGAGCACATTACATGTCCTAAGCAGTATCAACCAAGTCAACCTTACGTCAGTGAAACCTGGTCGTCCACTCCAAGTCAGTTACCTGTCTCCTGACTACTGAAGAGTTTTATCACTAAGTAAACAAGCAAAACAACATACCGGAAAACAATCACTAAACAGTTTGAGCTATGCATGAAATTTTCTTTGTGTGTTGTCTTTTATATTGGTTTTCGATTATTATCCCTCTGAGTAACTCGTGGAAGTCTATCTTGACTAAGAGGAGCAAGGATTGGGGGCATAATATCTTCTTTATTTTATGCTTGTAGGAATGATCCCAATGATTTGGAAACATCTAAATTAGCTAGGTGTCTATGATAAGAGCCTTCACATCAAGGTGAAATCGCCTCACATACCTCGACTCCGCTTATTTGAATGCTACAGGGAGGTTCCCATCATTTGTTTGTCTGTTTTGAGGGAATTTCTTTATTGTGCAATCCAGGTCCCTGCGAAATCTATCCAAGGATATGAACGAAAAAAGGGTCATTGCGAACAAGATAATTAATATTGCACATGAAAAGAAAGGAACACTAATCTGCCTGCTATGTTTGTAAAGCGCTCAATGATTAAAATTAAGCTTTTCAAAATCCAGTGACTAGGTTTAGGTCGCATTTTGCATATCATTTTGCATTTTATCCTGCATTTTGTGAATTTAGAGTGATTTCGGTATGGTAACAATGATCTCTTTATCTTCTGAATGAGAGTTGGAAGCAGCATCATTTCTTAGCTAAGTGGTCTCTTTTCATCATTTCTCTGATCAAGTACTTGTGTTTTGAGATGTTAGCTGCATACATAAGCATTTTATATAGATTCATACATTTCATTATTCATTCATTTGCATTCATCTTATTGCATAGAAAAATGAAAAATTTGCATTACTCATTCACATTCATTTATTTGCATATGAAAAGAAAGAAAAAATAGACATCCATGATCATTTGCATTACATACATTCATACTAACTCAGAAATGCATACATGTAGAATAAAGCATATAGAAAACATCTCAAAAATCGAATCAACACAAGTATAATGAAGTCAAATCGAACCTCATATATATATTGCATCAAGTCTAAGAGTATAAAATGATGTCCAATGACATGTACAAACTCCCATCGGAGCAAGAATCGTATAGGCTACAAAAAAATGGGTGTGTATACAAAAAAAATATATCCCAGCTACAAAAAATTGTATCTAGCTAGCACCCTCTACCTCATCGCCAGGTGGAGGAGGAAGAGCCTGATGACCGGGATCCTGTCGAGGTGCCCAAGCTCCCTTTGAATGTGCCATATACTGTGAATAGGGGATCACCTGCTGTGATACTGGAACTGTCATGCTATATGCTGCAACATAGTAGGTTGCCCTACTGTTCTGATGCAAAACCTCCTGTTGGAGGGTGTCTCGCTCTACTCTTATCGCCGCAACCTATCGATCGCGCTCTGCTCTCAGCTCAGCCAGCTGTCGATCACGCTCATCTCTCACCTCTGCAAGTTATCGGTCTCGCTCCACCAACTGAGTATGAGCCATTGTCAACTATGACTGCAGCTCTATAAGACGTTCTCTCATCGACCGCCCTACGTCCGTCCTCTACTCTCTCGCAGGCTCCCCCCCCATCTCCACATCTAGTACCACCCTGCTCATTCCTCTGCTGCCAAACCTATCTCGGAGCTACTTGCTCCTCCTCAGTCCCACCCAATCTCACTCCTACTCTCCCAAGGGATCCACCCTCACCCCTCTGTTTTCCACCCTCAGCTGGAACCCTACTGCTACTAGCACCAAGATCACCACCTATCCGCCTCAAAGCCTCAGCTCTCTGGCCTTGTCCTTGTCCCTGTGTCGGTGCGGGGGCATCATCCTCAACATTCTCAATATGAGGAGCCTTCTCTGTTGGATCTATGAACTGAAGGAATGGGTACTGCTGAAACCAATCCCTGAACTGGGGCAATACCCCTGCATCTACCACATCGTCCAAATAAGCCCATCTCAGTTGCTGGAGACTAGTCAACTCCTGCATAGCCAAGGCATAGGATAACAGTGGAGACCATCCCTATCTCTCCTCATCCACATAATGCGCATAAGCTATATACTCTTGGGATATCCCCTGAGGATGGCCATATTGCCTCATCACCCGTGAAACGACGAATCATTCAACAATGGTCTGTGATATCCCGATGAGAGAATGTGTAACAAAAAGGTCCTTGCGAACCAACCGCCAGTCATCCTACGACTCTAAGCCCCTATATGGTCTCCATACTACGGCTATCAGGTCATCAAGCTATTGTCTCTAAAAATTTGTCTGGCCCAAATGGGGCTGTGCAATATAACCGGCATACCTGTATATAATCGACTGCCCAAGCTCTCTACTATCATCTATCACCGACCGACAAACGGGAAGGTGCTCCTAAGCCCAAACCTGTAGGATATATACACCCACAACCATGCTCCTACCATCTCTGTACACAATCTCATGCATCTCTCGATACGTGTGAGCCAGTATACAAGAACCCCAGCCAAGTCTCTGAGGGGTCTCCACCAATCTCTCTAGCATCCGATCCCATCCACACTGAAAACCATGTTGCCCTCTATCTGGCATCAGAGAAATACCAATGAAACCTGCTAGAACACATGCCAGCGGAAACTCCTCGCTGTATCTGCTCATCAATATATCCCAACTGATGGAACAGGTCAAAACATCTGGATCCCTGAATACATGCCTAATCGCCTGTAATCCAGGTAATAGTGTGGTATCATAATCCACCTTATCCCCAGCAAAAGGGATACAAAGGATCCTATACACATCCTCGAGAGTGATAGTCAACTCCCCCACTGGCAAATGAAACGTGTTATGCTCTAAGTGAAAATGCTCAACCAATGCTGTGAGCATACCATGATTAACACGGATATTAGGTAATCTCAAAAGATGAGTCAAACCACATAAATCAACATGAGCCTGCTCAACCTCAGATAAATGTCATACTAATGCCATGGTGGGAGGATATACGCATTTGAAGAGTACAGGAGGTAATCGAACCTGCAAAAACCCAACAACTAACATCAAAAAACATTCCAAATAAGCCAAGACGAGAAATAAAACATCACGCAAATCCAACTAAGTCAAGTGCAAAATCAAATATTCAAGTTTAGACCTTAAAAAATGCTCACTGTTTCCCGAATGACAAAACACAAAAGGGCAGCATTTCATATGAGTCAGGAATGGCTCTCGTACGATAAAACATTCCCAAACGACAAATTATAAGACTTCGCACGACAAAATGGTCTTTTTACTGACATGTCATACGACACAAGAGTAGGGTCTGAACGACAAATCTAATGGTCCCAAATGACAAAAGGAAATTGACCAGTTATGCGTACAAGACGGGATCTTGTCTCGCACGATAAAACGTAAGACCCAACCCCAAACATGTGAAAAACTTGAAAAATGAACAAAAACTTCAAAATTAGAAACATAAAGAGGCTTAAGATAGATCACTTACCGTTGGCTCGTAGTTTCGGGGTCGGTTATGATGTCTCTAGCGCTCAAATCGATGTTGATGAGTAGGGATCACCATTTTTCTCACATAAGGCTTTTTAAATTTTTTAACTTTGGAGGGTTAAAATGAATTGAAAATGACCCTTTTGTCCCATATATAGCCAAAAACCAAATTTTTCAACTTGCTCTGATGGTCATGAAAATTGTACCCTTAGCTAATTTGGCCGTCCTAATTCCATTTTTGGGATCGAAATCAAAATTCGAGATCATCTTGCTAGTCAATTTCACAAAGTTTGGACCACTTAGTGCTTTTCATCAAAAGCTCATTCTCTCTTCTAATTGCGCTCAATTTCTCGTTAATCAACGCTGAATCTCAATTTAATTTCTACAAATCAACTTTGCGCTCAATTTCTCGCAAAATTTTCAAAAATTCCTCTGAATCAATTTATGCTCAAAACAACTTATCATCGCTAAAAATTGCCTATAATCATCATGAACCCTCGCTATCTTTCGATTTCGCTCCCAAGGGGGCATACTCGTGACCTTATGACCTCACATTCTTCAATGTCGAGAAAATTTTCAAATCTTCATCGAAAGTCGAGCAAAAAAAAATTTCAATTAAAGAAAATCAATCAAATAAGACCTCATCGCTAGGGGCATCTCAACTTCATCGCTTTATATCAAGTTGAGATTTCTCGATCATCTAAATCAAATCAATCACTAGGGACATATCAGTTTTATCGCTTCAAATCAAGTTGATATTTTTCTTTTATCTGAATCAATCTCTTAACGTTAATCAGTTTCATCACTTTTTATCAAGCTGATTATTCGTTTAAACTCAATCAAGGGTTTAAAGAGTTTCTTTGATCACACTCAATCTAAGCAGGTGTTTAGTATTCGTCGCTTTGGATCAAGCTGGACAGTTTATCTTCGCTCATCGTGTCTTGATCAGTCAAGTTCAAGATTGATTTTTATCATCACTCACTGTATCTAAGTTCAATCAAGTTCTAGATCAGTAAGATCCGCTTCTTGATCAATCAAGTTCAAGTTCGGTATCTTTTGTTTTCTATCGTTCCTAAGTTCAATCAAGTTCGGGAATAGTATCACTTTAATCAGACTCCATTCAGCGTCATCGCTTCGAAACAAGCTAAACACTTCGCTTTCATCTAGTTTGTGATTGATCAAGTTCAGAACTCCTATCTCCTAGACATCAAATTTTCTTTGAACCAACGTGCTGCACGCACATTAATTCAAAGATGGGCAAATGCAATACCCTAAAAATGGTCATCTAAACCATGAGCCCCTAATCTCGACACCATATGACCCCTTAAGACACCAAATTGTGTCGTTATGGATCATATGGTGTCCTAAGGGGTCGTAGGACACAATCTCTCTCTCTCTCTCTCTCTCTCTCTCTCTCTCTCTCTCTCTCTCTCTCTCTCTCTCTCTCTCTCTCTCTCTCCCTTTAAAATATGACTAATAAAATCCGATATCGGATATCTGATTTCTGTCATTGCCATTAATGTGGCAGTTCAGTAAAAAAAAGGCAGCAATGGGAAAAACATTTGGGACCACAAATTTATACATTAAAATCGGATATCCAATTTTTGTACATAAAAAAGAGCCTTGTGGGCCATTTTGTGGATTCCAACGGCCCACAGTCTGCATATTCTATTTTCAGACAAGTTGAGACAAATTTGTGCTTTTGGGAGATTCTTAAAGTCAAATCTTACATTGTCAATCATGTAGGAGCATCTGTGTGGAGGAAAATGGGGAGTAGTAGTCATCGGAAGTCTAAACGCAAAAGAAAACTTTCAAATGACCAAATTGAAGTGTATAGAGAAAGAGATAGAGAATGTCATAGGAGGAGAAGACAAGGTATGTTAAATATTGCTAATGTTACTTCAAGTGGAGGAAATTGAATTTGAAAATGTGCCACAAGTTATTGAAAATGAAAATGTAGATTTTGAAAGTGAAAATTTTGAAAATGTTGAAAATGTTGAAAATGTTGAAAATGTTGAAAGTGATAATGAAAATGCTCAACATGTGGAAAATGTTGACATAGGAGGTGAAAATGTGGAAAACTTTGACATTGAAGGTGTAATTTCTCAACCAAGTGAATCATATGTAACACCTAATTACTTTAGAAATGAATAACCTCTCATGGATGAAAGACAAATTCCAAATCCAAGACCTTCAAGAACCCCAAAATGGTTATTTGAAATCGATGAGAACATTATTGCGAATCTTGAAGGCAAGAGGTCAACAAGAACCGTTCGGTTGTGGGCTACACAACTTTTCAACCAAAATTTTAGCAATAAGACATTGACCGAGCAATGCCAACTCTTTGTTCAATTGCTAAAGATGATAAAGATGAGACCATTGCTAAACAAATTGAAGATTCATATGAAGAAGAAGATGGAGAGAAATTCTATTATTGCAAAAAATCTATTTGACGCTCTCAATTCTATTGGAAAGAATACCAAAGAAAGAGATAAGAGTGTCGCTCGAAGAGTGATTATAACCTCCTTAGTAAGCCATCAATTGAGGAAGGCTCGTCAAATGAGACAAACTTGTGTTGATTTTAACATAAACTGTAAAAATTTGGATAGAGCACTTGCACGAAGACAAAGAATTGATGATCCACTTCAACAAGATACATGGGCTTTTGGTGGGAGGCTTCCACGTGTTGATAGAAAGTTGACTGACAATGTGAAGGAGGAGATTCAACAATTTTGGCACTCTAATTCTAGAGTGTCACCCAATGTAAAGGACGTTTTGAAATTAAGAATCGGCAACCAAGACCTCACACCGCATCCCAAACATTTCTTGGAATCAAACCAAATAATGTTGTACAAAAAAAATTGTGAAGTACATCCAACTTTGCAAATATCAAAAAGGGTCTTTGAATCTTTGAAACCATTTTATCATGTTCCTCTTAAGATTCGCAATACTTGTTGTTGCAAGTACCATGTGGAGTTTTCAATGTACCATGAACTTTTATGTCATATTCGTTCTATGATGCATACTAATGAGATGTTGCAGGAGTGTGGAGCAATGCTATTTCTGAGATCATCAAGAGACTTGCAAGATCTATTTTTATGCCCTAGAGATGATGGCTGCTATTTCTATAGAAATGATTGTTTGAATGAGAAGTGCTCAAAATGTGGTGGGTTGTCAAAGTTTGTTTCATTTTTTCATGAGGGCAGCGAACACAAGTTTGGAAAGAATTATGTTGAGAAAAAAAGATATGAGACAGTGAAATATACTTTGAAGAGTGGAGGTGAAGGTTCTAGATGCGAATTAGTCTCAAGAGAAGTGAGTATTGCTGATTTTATTTTGGATTTTAAGGAAAATCTTTTCTACAAGTATGCAAGGCACACCCATAGGTCTCAGTGGTTGGATCAACAGTTCAAGATGTGTAAGAACTCTTTTTCGATTGGCACTATTATATCGGTGGTTGATTTTGCAGAGAACTATACATTGCAACCACAGAATGAGGTACAGTCTCAGTACTACAATTCAGTCCAGATTGCTATTTTTGTTCACATTACATATAGACATGCTCCTAATAGTACAGAAGAGGACAAGAAGATAATCACGGAGTATCTTTTTTATATGAGTGATGATAGATCACACTCCTCCGAGTATGTGCAACATTCTTTCGAGAATTTTTTTGAGTTCTTGCATGAGAAAGATATTGCAATTGACCGACATATAATATGGTCAAATAACTGTACGGTTCAATTCAAGAATTCTCGTATGTTTTATTGGTTGAGTAGAATGCATGTAGAGAGGCGTATACCTCATATTTGGTGTTTTTTTTAGGCAGGGCATGGGAAGGGAGAGCATGATGGAGCAGGTGCATGTTTGAAGAGAGCTCTAGTTAAGGAGCAATTGAGGATTTCAGGTGCAAATTTCTCTGATGCACGTTCTATTGTTGATTGGTGTAATCCAGCATTGTCACATGGAGGTACTCTTGATTCAGCAGTGACCAGATTCTTTTGGTTGGTTGAGAAGGGAACAATGGGAGATAGATTGGATTGTCAAACAATTAAAGATTCTTCAAAGATGCATTCATTTCTTAGCTCAGATGCAAGTACATGGACCATTTGGACATGAGCGTTGGCTTGTTTTTGTCAGAGTTGTGTTCGGTGTGATTGGGATCAGTGCGATTCAAGTGAGTGGGTTGATACGTGGGTTCCCCACTATCTAACTCCTTTATCTCAAACAATATCCTTGTCAAACGATGACATGGAAAGTTCACTTGAGTATGACCATCTATCAGATCTTGTACAACTAGGACATGTTTTTGTAGTTGTTGCACCGCAAGGGAATGAAGAGAGATCAGAATATTGGTTGGCATGATGTGTACAGGGAAAACAAAAGCTAACACAACCAGTGACAGATGATGACAGGTTCACATATCCTATAGGTTCAGTTGTTGTTGTGGTGGTTGCGAACATACATGATTAGAAAGAATGGCATACCTACATTTGAAGACTATGAGAGACACAAAACCATTATAATGTATTCACACCTTATTATAGCTACAAATGTCAAGCTGTTGAAGCATCAAGCAAAACCGAAGACCAAAGAGCTATGGACAGTCACTACTGCTGATCATGAAGCAATACTAGATACTCTTAAGCAAAGAGATTACCCTTTAGGCACACTTGAGTGGTAGGTCTTAAATGGTGTCTTATTTTTTTTATCATGCATTTCATTTCAAACAATGGTCATTAAACCTTAATGTTCAAGTTTGTTACATGTGTATTAAGGATGTGTTGAAAATGCAGGTCTATTGATGAACATTTTTTTTGGCAACACGGTTTTTGCATGCACATAGTGGGTACACTCGATATAATCGGAAGGGACGCATTTTTGCAACATGACTTATTATCATGAATTTGATGAGCTTTACAATTTTTGTTATTAGAGAACACTATTTGACAATTTTTGATGATATAGTTATCACAAAACCTTTATGCTCATGTAGATCTTTTTTTATGATATACAACAGTATCACATTATGATTTTTGCGTCAACATAGTGGGTTCTGTTGATATAATTTGAAGGGATGTATTTTTGTGGTATATAATCCCACCTTTTCATTTATTATCATGTATTTTAGTTGAAGTGATTATCATAATGCCTTTATGTTCATCCATGCATTTTATGTGTAGACTAGCAATTCTTAAAAATACAGGTTCATGCTAGATCATTCGCCGTTGACAAGACCCTCTCTTGGTGATGGTACATATTCCTTTTTGCATTAATGAGATAAAATTTTGTGCATAAACATTAAGTCAAGGGAATGTGTTGCTATTTAGAAATGACCATATTTACCATCATCTTCAACCATGCAAAGAAATGCAGTGAGAAGGGCTTTAATCAACATGTTTCTTTCTTCAAAGTTATGCTTGTATACTTTGCAGAGAAACTGGTAAGTTTCATAATTATACAATCTTGTACATCTTAAAAATGTTTCAAATGATCTATTTATAATTTGCCAAACTAATTTGTATTAAGTGTTATAGTTTGTTTCTTGTAGCACATTCATTCCACATAAAAAGGTTACTTATTTTGGTCTTCATTTATATGCAGGCATTGTTGTACGTAAATTTTTCTCTTAGGACATGAGGATGTCTGATGCAGATGAAGTGGGATGTTATATTTGTATATGGATGTGATATACAATGTCCATGAGAAAATTGGTTTAGTTATATTGATGATATACAATGTATCTGTACATGAGTACATTGGTGTAGTTGTATTGATAATGAAAAAAAAAATCATGTTTGCATATCCCTTCATGGATGTCACATGCAAGTGTAATGGTAATTATGTGTATACAGTACATGGAAATATTGATGATCATTATGTGTCTACAGTGTAATGCTTATTTATCTATAATTTTAGCACTTAGGGCACTTAAGGGATGACGTCGGTAGGGTATAACCTCGAGCATTCGATCAAGTGGGGGGGGGAAATAGGAGCATGTATAGGGTAATAATGCCTAACTGGACATGTCGAAGCTAATAGTTCATCATCGCGATGAGTTGAATGAGAAATTGGCCACGCAACAACATTTGATTGAGTGAGACTGACAATTTTTTCATCTACCGAAAAATTGCTGCCCTAATAAAACCGTAGGAAAACTTGAAAAACCGAGATAGGCTTTTGTAGGGACCCCTCTCATGGCCCCATAGGTTCAAACAGATCATTTGTAGGTGCCACGGATTCTGAGTTAGGGCCCATCAAAGTTTGACAGTTTTTAGCACTTAGGGTGCTCAAGGGATGACGTCGGTAGGGTATGACCCCGAGCGTTTGACCGAGTTGGGGGGGGGGGGGGGGCGGAATAGGAGCATGCATAGGGTAATAATGCCTAACTGGACATGTCAGAGCTGATGGTTCGTCATCACGATGAGCAGAATGAGAAATTGGCCACGTGACAACATTCGATTGAGTGAGACTGACGATTTTTTTGCCAACCGAAAAATTGTTGCCTTAATAAAACCGTAGGGCGAATTGAAAAACCAAGATAGGCTTTTGTAGGGACCCCTCTTGTGACCGTGTAGGTTCAAACGGATCATTTGCAGGTGCCATGGATTCCGAGTTAGGGCCCGTCAAAGTTTGACAATTTTTAGCACTTAGGGCGCTCAAGGGACAACACCGGTAGGGTATGACCCCGAGCGTTCGACCGAGTGGGGGGGGGAAATAGGAGCATGCATAGGGTAATAATGCCTAACTGGACATGTCAGAGCTAATGGTTCATCATCGCGATGAGGTGAACGCGAAATTGGCCACGCGACAACATTCGATTGAATGAAATTGATGATTTTTTCGCCAATCGAAAAATTGCTGCCCTAATGAAACCGTAGGGAAACTTGAAAAACCGAGATAGGCTTTTGTAGGGACCCCTCTCATGGCCCCGTAGGTTCAAACGGATCATTCGCAGGTGCCACAGATTCCAAGTTAGGGCCCATCAAATTTTGATAATTTTTAGCACTTAGGGCGCTCAAGGGACGACGTCAGTAGGGTATGACCCTAAGCGTTCGATTGAGTGGGGGGGGGAAATAGGAGAATCCATAGGGTAATAATGCCTAAGTAGACATGTAGAAGCTGACGGTTCGTTATCGCGACGAGATGGACGAGAAATTGGCCACGTGACAACATTCGATTGAGTGAGACTGACAATTTTTTTGCCAACCGAAAAATTGCTGCCCTAATAAAACCCCGAGCGTTCGACCGAGGTAGGGGGAAAAGTAGGACCATGCATAGGGTAATAATGAATTGTATCAAGTATTGTTCATTAAATGAATTGTATTGTATTGTTCATTAAATGAATTGTATTGTTCATGAATTGTATTGTATTGTTGAATAAATGAATTGTATTGTTCATTAAATGAATTGTATTGTATTATTCATTAAATGAATTATATTGTTCATTATACAAACAACACTTACGATGAAATGAAATGAATTGTATTGTTCATTAAATAATCATTATTAACCATTGTTAATTATTGGAATGAAGATTAAAGATTTCCATGATAACACCACGCACAGATGAGCAACAATTTATATGATCGAATATCAACTTCTGTATATATAAAAATGTCAAATGATTACAAATGTATGTCCATACACAAATATGGCATAAACGCCAACTGAAACAAAATGTATGTCTAAATACGTGAATGTATGTCCATATACAAAATATGCATGCCAAGTAGACATGTAAGCATCCCAAAACTATCTATAGCATCCTAAGTTGTTGATGGATCATCAAAATCGATCCTCTTCGCCACACTGCTCGGCTCTGAGGGATCCTGCACAAGAAAAACAAACCACGATTAATATTAGTTATATTATATAATTCACATTCAAAAAGTTAACATAAAAATGAACTATAATTGAACTATTCATGTTTACCTCATCTCCACGTTTTCTCTTCGGCTTTGCAGGACTCTTGATGTATGTCTTCGGTAGAGGAGGTATGTTTTGAATATTTTCTACACAACCTACATATGTTCAGAAACATGACATTGATACAAGTTAGCATATAATTGTCACTGATAATAACAAATTATATCTACTAATCACAAAATAAAATAAACACACATCTACTCGAGGCATCTCTTCTTCTTCTTCTTCTTCTTCTTCTTCATCTTCAGGTATGCTGGGTGTAGTCATCAAGGATGTGAAGCCAAGAATTCTCTGTATATATACGCAACAAGCATATGAAACTGTCAATCTATGTCTAGATGTGTATAATCACTATAAGTTATTTAAACTATTCATTCAATCATATTTGCATTCAATTACCTTTCCCTTGTCTCCAACTGCACTACCAGATCCTAAATCACACTGCCCTGCACTCATGTTGCTTGTTCCCTACAAGAGTAAAATGAGATATACATGCAAGTTACTACATAATCTAATTAATACCAATATAAATGATAAGCACGTATGTACAATAAAATACAAACGACTAGGTGCAATAATATATGTACCGTCAAGCTATCAAGGCCAAATGAAATGGCCGACAAGGTGCCCTCCTGAATCTGTCTCAACTCCTCCTCGGTCATCAACTGTTAAATAGACCATGTAAATAAAAATTAGTACTTAATATTATCTAGATTATAAATATTCATTTAAAATATAACATAAACTATGAAAATACAAATCTTACCACTACATCATCGATGTATGATGACGGTGCCTCCTCGCCTCTAGCATGTGAGGACTTCCTAGGGTATCCTCTAGTCCATGTAATAATATCTGGTGCAGCATGCATCTCATGCACCTCATAATCTGCACTGTCTGCGGGAGGATCAACGGGTTGTCCAACTGGACCCAAGCATACGTGCCTACACATGACACAACTATGGGGCACACATATGTGTGGAGCCAAGGATGACGTATCAACGCCACCAGATGTACCGCTACCATCAAAAGTAGGCTGCGCTACTGACCCAGCCTGAAAAACCAAAAGGCTACTCAAAGAGTGAATAGCTGATATGGTCCGTGAAGCCGCCTCACAAATGATATCAGGATGCTACACTACAGGTGGGGGATCAACAGGAGGAGGGGGGACATATGGGCCCTGGACTACTCTGACTGCCCCAGGTCTATTTTGGGGCATACCTGAACCTACACCCTGGAAAGGTTAGATGTCAAAGTAGTTAACATGTTTGCATAAAACAAACTCAACATACATTTCTTTTATGAAATAGAAGGGGACATCAAGATTGTTGTTGGGTGGTTTGTCGAAAACCATCCACCAAAGATCCCAAAAGTTTTTCACAATACCATCATTTGCGCACCATTTAAGAGAAAGTTTTGTTTTTTTTGGGATCTACGGATTGACTAGTGCGGGGATTCACAAACAATGAGGCAATAGCGGTTTTGGATATCTCAAGATCCTTGATATCCTTATACAACAAGCCATCTGCATATTTTTCCCTCATAGAATCTCGCCACAAAAGGGTGGCATTGTGCTCCTCAGTCATGGTTTCCATACTCTTTATGATCGACGTGAGAGGATCAAACATTGGGTTTAGACGAGGGATCCTACGATATACATCTGCAATCCCCCTCAATTCATTCAAATTTTGTGCAATCAAATCCTGAATTGAGGGGGGGTTTGGCAAAGGAGGGTTTGGTTGTTGCAGTTGTGGTTGATCAATGTTTTCATTGTTATCCCCCATTTTTAACCTAATTGAATGCAAACAATTGAATTTAGTTAACAAATTTAAACAATTTGGTATTTGATTTTAAAAAAACCTAGTTTTCATGAAAAAAACCATATTTTCAATGAAAAATCAAATAAACATTAACAAAAAATACAAAAAATGAATGAAAATGATTGAAAACAATAAAATTATTACCTTTCAATCTATTTTTTAGCAATTTTTTGCCAAAACACCAGATATCGGATTTTTATAAAATCACGCAGCCCGTGAGTTGAAAATGACTCACGGGTTGTTACTGTCGAAATATATTTGTCTCAGAAAATCAGATATCCGATAATATCGAATATCTGATTTTTATACTTAAATTATTTTAAAATAACATATATAATATAATAATATATTATAGAATACGTATTGTATTATATTATAAAAATATAATTATATATTATATAATATATAATATAATATAATAATATATTATATAATACATATTATATAATATATAATATAATATAATATTATATTATATTATATAATATATATATATAATATAATATAATATAATATAATATAATAATATATTATATAATACGTATTATATAATATATTATTATATTATAATATAATACTATATAATATATATAATATAATATATTATTATATTATTATATTATATAATATGTTTAATGTAATAATATATTATATAATTATATAATATAATAAATCGGATATCCGATTTGCATAGGTAATTACCATGCCAAGGTGTACTGACACCAAGGCCAAGTAAAAAGTCAACACGGATTTTCGTGTTTTTAGGCGAGTGGAGAAGGCTATTTTTTCACATCGCCACTTTTTGGCCCCCCATAATCCTGCACTAACCTGTATATATACATACATGTATGTATATATATATATACATACATGTATGTATATATAGATATACACATGTATATATATATATATATATATATATATGTATATGTATGTATATGTGTATATGTGTATATGTATATATACATATACATGTATGTATATGTATATGTATATATACATGTATATATATGTATATATATAATATATACATATACATATATGTATATGTATATGTATATGTATATGTATATGTGTATGTGTATATATGTATATATACATATATATATATATATATATATATATATATGTATATGTATATATATATACATATATGTATACATATATATATATATATATGTATATGTATATATATATATACATATATGTATATATATATATGTATATATGTATATGTATATGTGTATATGTATATATTGTATATATGTATATGTATATGTATATGTATACATATATGTGTGTGTATGTGTATGTGTGTATATATATATATATATACATATATATATATATATACATATATATATATATACATATATATATATATATATACATATATATATATATATATGTATGTATGTATGTATGTATGTATGTGTATGTGTATGTGTATGTATGTATGTATATACACACACACATATATATATATATTGTATTTGGTTACCTTATTCGAGTGAAAATTGGATAAATACAATTTATTCATTTATAAAAATATAAAGTGTTTGGAATAGTTTATTCGAGTGAGAATTTAAGGAATGCAACCTATTTATTTATGTATCTGTGTGTTCCAATGATCCATATTTGGATAATAGTTGGTTATTATTAAATAGTTTACTGTATGTATGGGTAATATTATTAGTTTTCATTTAAATAAGTATTGATGATTTAGAATTGGGCAATTAGTATAAATTAGTTTAATTAGTATTGAAAGCCAATGTGAATGTTAATTGAACAATCTTTTTATTTAAGTTACTTAAACTAGGTTTTTAGCCAACAATGTAAATACAAATGTTATTTAATTTTCTTCGTCAGTTAAAGCTAAATCTTGATCAATGATGATAATGGGATTTTATTTTTTATTTATATATAAGTCGCTTGTAAGGTTGTTTGATTAACTTGTCTGGAACGGAATTAATAATACATGGTGATCGTAAAGTAATTAATAATAATAATGGAACTGAAGTTAATAGAATAGGATCACAGGGAACATTACAATCTTTGATAATACTTATAGAGGGGAAAAGTGATTCTATTTCATTAAGATTACAGTAGGTCCCTATTGAATTATCTTTGTCTTTTGAATTTATGTTATTAATATGTGCGATTTGAAATAAGTTGATTTTATTTTATTCAGTAATGATTATCATTGCTATTAGTTTGCCTTGCTAAATTATTGCTATTAGCAGAGTTGATCTTTATTGCTAGAAATGTGTAGTTTAGAATTCTCTAGTTCACAACTTGTGACACTACGAGTTGAGCTGCTTTAGGGAGGGTGTTATAGTCGATCGCATGTTGTTTTTAAGTGGTTCACACTTGCCAAGTATGTATCTTTCGGTGGTTCTACTTTGCTATCAAACATGTGTTAATAATGATGTCGTTTATTGGAGATAGTAGTCACTCATGATTGCATGGACTAGTACTCCCTCTTGAGTTATTAAGATTGGTGCCAAGTTCCTCAATGAGATTTAGGACTTTGTCCGTGTTTCACCTAAGTGGGTGGCAGCTGACGAGAGAACTGTTTGGGGTATGAGGCTCTAGAAAGGGTTGTGTACCCGCTTTTATAAAATTTATATGATTTTTTTTCAATGTCGAACTACGAAGTCTCTACACATTCACGTAGGCAAGGCCATCTGCGATGAGCCCCCGAGACTTTATGTTTATCCCTTAGGTTTGACTTTTTTGAGGTTGTCTAGCCTTGCTACTCTATCTTAAGGTTTGTGTTTACCCTTGTGAGTTCTATAGTAAATTTCTATATGATTGATCCGATTAAAGTAATGATATGATTTGTCTTGATGATTATGTGTCTAACCTTTAATAGATTTTATATTGCACCTCTAGTTGTGTAAACAGGCATGCAGGTACATGAATTAAGGCACAGTGTTTATTATACAAAAAGTGAACTCAGGTATAAAATGCTAGTTTTGTTAACTAAGTATTGTTATACGATACTATTCTAGTTAGATTCATTGATATCCTAAATGTTAGTTGAGTGTTATAATGAGTATGGTCATGAGCTTCTTGGCATTAATTAGAGTATGTAGTGCCCAAACTTTAGGGCAAAAACACAAAAAAATAATTTTAAAAGGCTTAATTACTTGTGTTTATATAAAATAAAGATGTGGTTACTCACTGAGTTTCTCTATCTTGTTTATCCTAGTGTCAACTTAATGAGATCTTCAATGTGTATGATTAAATGTTTTAATTAAATTTTAATTAAGATGGCGACATGCAACGAACAATGACTATGTGGGATAATTTGACCCCCTTAAGCCATTGCCCTACATTGCACTCAATGGGGAATAGTTCTTTGTACTAAATTAAAGATATCATCCTTATAGTAATAATGATACTTTAATTAGATTGATTAAATTATTTATTAATTCACAACAAAGTTTTTGAATAGCTCCATTCATTTAAATATAACTTTTCTAGGGATTAAAATCTGATTTCCCTAGAATTAACTATTTAAGTCCACTATCGTTTAGAGCTAATTAAATTAACTCAAATAATGTCATTTAAACCTTAATGCTAAAAGTATTATTTAATTGTGAGTTTACCAACTTTAATACATTAATATTAATATAAATTTTTTATATTAATATTAATTTAATATTCATGGTTATCTAGTAACCAATAGGGTCATTACACTATATATAAAATTAAAATGACCCCCGGATATTAATCTTATTTAATTAACCCAGGGTGTTTATTTACATTTGCAATATATTTTTATATATAAACCCCATAGGATGTAAGAAATGCATTCCTATTAATTATTTAAAAATCTACATACAAATAGGCATTTATATGTATATTTAATTTGCATACCACATGGGGGTGTAATTGAATACACATGTAAATATCCCAAAAACCACTTTATAAAATTCCCACCCTAAAAACCCCTTTTAATATTCTTATTAGGGTCTCTTTTAAAATAACCCCTCTTTTATAGTATAGCCCTAACATAATTTAGGGCTTCTCTTTTCTTTTTTTTGGTTTGTGCAGGGAGGTTTGGACTTAGTTTTGGGCGGCCAAATGTCACAAGCGCCATAATTTTTTTTGCCCCTGTGTTGCAAGGCCGAACGGATTTGGACGGCTAGTTTTGTTTTATGGCAGTGCGTTTAGAGGGGGGTGGGGGCGCCACCGTGTGGGTTACAGCCCACATGGGTGGGTCGCGGCCCACACGCTGCCCCTACAGGTATATATATATATATATATATACCTGCTCAGATTTATGTGATTTACAATCAGCTTTCCCAGTTTGTTAATATGAAGGGTTTGAAATATATATATATAGGTCCTTATAGTGAAATATTTCTCCCATTCTGGTTTTATTTGCTAGTTGTAGTTTTTTTTGTAGAATGTATTTATATGTATATATACATATGTATACAAGTAGCTATATACATATGAATATATATAAAATGCTAACATGATATTTATATCTGTTTTGTTTATGATATCTAGCAAGCAGATTTTAAATCACTAACAGATGAAAAAGAAGGTTTTAAACTCATTTTATTTACAATTTGTTGTAATAGCTTTTTTTTTCTAAGTTCTGGGTTAAATATAGCTACTAAATCTTTTTCCATAGCAAGCTATTTTCCTTCATTACTGCAGAAAATAGAATGGAACTTTTCCTATATTTTTTATTTGTAAGAATAACTTTTCTTTTATCTAATTAAATATAGAACACTACCTAGGTTCATAATCATATTTGAATAAGAATTAATCCCAATGCTAACATTCATATAAACTAAAATGGAAGGTTCAGATTTAGATACTATTTCTTTTTCCCTTTCAAGTTGACATTTGAAATACTCGTTTAGGAAGAAGACTAGCCATGAGAGTTAAACATAATGCACATAATACAACACTAGTTTAGAGATGGCAAGGTTTTATTAACTCAAATCTGAAAACAACCACTCATTGCCATTTAAAGGAAAGTAAATCTTTTCCAACTTAGTATTTACTCAATAAGAGTTACAACAAAAATAGTACACATTTCTTGTATTTTTCCTTCTGCTACTAAATGCATAAACTTAAAGAAATAAATATATTTGTTTCACATACATTTTCTTTCTGAAAACTCCATAGTAGGAAAGTAAAATACATTTTTTTCTTTCCCTTTAAAATCTTTTTCAGATTTTACTAAACACTTGAAATATAGCATAAACTGAAATAATCTTGAAGTTTCTACTTGAACATTCCTCAATCAGCCACATAGATAACTTTCCTTCTTCCAACTACTACATTGAAAATGAAAGACCTGCAAATAAAAGAATTCCTTTGATTGTGACCATGGAGGCTCACATCCCAACCTAGGCCTACAAGAGGCCACCCCCGAGCTTGAGAGAACTAGGTGCCAAATAGGTTACAAACAAGTAACACACACATACAATTTCCAAAATACATAAAAGAACACTCAACACAAAACTCCCAACCCAAGCTTTACACACAATCAAATATGACGTGAAATATAGGGGTGAAGGTGGACCAAATTGAAGGGGAGATCTGCTATAGAAATGAGCAAAC